>NW_027412553.1:259278-272868 GCF_025532065.1 Leptinotarsa decemlineata | reverse complement strand
GCAGGATCAACCAGGGAGCTGACGTTCTATCGTAGAACTAGTTCAGTCTCCATAATATTAAAATAATAATAAATACGGAAACAGATCTATATTCTCTTTTCGTGCGTGTTGTGTGTGCGTTATACGAAATATAAATTTTCGAAACGCCACGCTCAACGAAAAAGTTGTTATATATCTCTATGTGTCTCTGCATTATTTCATTCAAATAAAACCGGACCGACAACAAATCGAACTATAACATTGCTCAAGAAGAAATATTACAACACACGCTCGTCGTACTCGACCTGATGAAATGTTACACAAACCACCGGCGTACAACGTACGTATGGTAATTTTTCGAAATACAATATATAATAGACGATATATACGTCGACCGGCACAAAACTTCGAACATTCTCTCGACCCTTCGCTAGATTGAAAGCGACTCGGTGTTCTCGAAAGATTCGTTCCGAAATTATATTTATTCTCGCTCGGACAGAGAGAGCTGTCGCATATTTGTGTAATAACAAAATTTTTGTTATTTTTGGTTGATCGCATAGGGACCGCTTACGTAGAAACGCTCGCTAAATCCGCGATCTCGCAGTGTCTGACGGTTTCGGTTGGGTAGAAGCAGAAGATATACTACTACGAACTATCCACACCACCGTGGGCGAAGCCCGCACACGACACGATATCGAATTAATGTTATTATTCAGCAGAAAAACGAATATCGTGTGATTTGGTTATCGGTGACCACGGTACCGACAGCGCTCGAGCAAGCGTCTGCCGATACTATAGAGGAAGCGTTTTCGATCCGTTTCGAAACGTACCTATCCCCCTATAGCGGCGTTTCGAGCACATCGCCCGTTTTCCGTTAACGCTGACGGGACCCTACGCGACTTTCGGTTTTTCCACTTTTCGTATAGTCCTAGTCAATATAATTTATAATCCGTCGATATGATATTGTATCAGACATGAATACGCATATCGATCGATATATTAAAATATTATAGGATAACGTTCTGACAACAGACGTCTCGATTACAATTTTTATCGGAAAGTGTAGTGAAAATTTGTGTAAGGCCTATACCGCTTTCTCCCATTACAACATATGAGTTGAGACGGTGAGACGATACTTGAATTAATGGGAGCAAACGAATTTCGGAAGCGTGATAAAAAATTTCAAAGAGAAATTTTGGCGAAAATTTCACTATACTTTCCGATATTTTCACCACACTTTCCGTTATTTTTCACCACACTTTCCGTTCTGATTATTTTCGCCAAAATTTCCGTCTGAAATTTTTTTCTTCACGCTTCCGAAATTCTGCTCGCACCCAGAGGCAGAGGTAAACTTTCATTACACTTTCCGTTATATTTATGTTTTCACTACACTTTCCGATACTTTTTATATTTTCACCACACTTTCCGTTCATGATTTATTTTCGCCAAAATTTCCATCTGAAATGTTTTCTTCACGCTTCCGAAATTCTGCTCGCTCCCAGAAGGCAGAGGTAAACTTTCATTACACTTTCCGTTATATTTATGTTTTCACTACACTTTCCGATACTTTTATATTTTCACCACACTTTCCGTTCATGATTATTTTCGCCAAAGTTCCATCTGAAATATTTTCTTCACGCTTCCGAAATTCTGCTCGCTCCCAGAAGGCAGAGGTAAACTTTCATTACACTTTCCGTTATATTTATGTTTTCACTACACTTTCCGTTATATTTATGTTTTCACTACACTTTCCGTTATCTTTATATTTCACCACACTTTCCGTTCACGATTATTTTCGCCAAAGTTTCCATCTGAAATATTTTCTTCACGCTTCCGAATTCTGCTCGCTCCCAGAAGGCAGAGGTAAACTTTCATTACACTTTCCGTTATATTTATGTTTTCACTACACTTTCCGTTATCTTTTATATTTTCACTACACTTTCCGTTCGGGTTATTTCGCCAAAGTTTCCATCTCAATATTTTCTTCACGCTTCCGATATTCTGCTCGCTCCCAGAAGGCAGAGGTAAACTTTCATTACACTTTCCGTTATATTTATGTTTTCACTACACTTTCCGTTATCTTTTATATTTTCACTACACTTTCCGTTCGGGTTATTTCGCCAAAATTTCCATTTCAAATTTTTATTTCACGCTTCCGATATTCTGCTTGTTCGCGGAAGGCAGAGGTAAACGTTCACTACACTTTCCGTTATCTTTTATATTTTCACTACACTTTCCGTTATCTTTTATATTTTCACTACACTTTCCGTTCGGGTTATTTCGCCAAAATTTCCAATTCAAATTTTTATTTCACGCTTCCGATATTCTGCTTGCTACCGGAGGGCAGAGGTCGATTAAGTTTGACGATAGTCGTGTCACTAAGTGTTCTGGCGATGTTCTAAATTTACTGTAGTCTCTGGAGATACCCTACATTTTGTTTTATAAAAGAGAAGACATTAGTAGATCAAGATGTTCACATGATGTGGTGCTTGCTGCTGCTGCAGGTTTTTCCGGGTTTTCCTGCAGCTGAAAAAGCAAATGCGCCACTGGAATCATCAATGAAGTCGCCCCTCCGGAGCGTCAATTAAATTTTGTTGTTTCAATAATTTCATGATTTGTATTACTTTCTTGACCTGAGACTTACTTCAAAAATATAAAAAATACACACGAATTCATTTCATAAGCTTTTGTGGTTCTGAAAAGAACCTTTTTTTTATGGAAACGGTAAGGACAATACAGGGGAGGCATTAATTCAACCGCCAAATCCGTACAAGGTTCGACCTTGCCTTTTCAGGGCGTATACAACATCCATGGCTGTGACGGTTTTGCGTTTCGCATGTTCGGTATATGTTACGGCATCTCTGATAACATTTTCGAGAAATACTTTGAGTACTCCACGAGTTTCTTCGTATATCAAACCCGAAATACGTTTAACACCACCTCGACGGGCTAATCTTCTAATGGCAGGTTTCGTTATTCCTTGGATATTATCACGCAATACTTTACGATGACGTTTCGCTCCTCCTTTTCCTAAACCTTTACCTCCCTTGCCACGACCAGTCATTTCGAATGTTAAGAATAAATTATATACTGCACGATACGAATGAAATACTGTTAGTGATACTAACGACAGACTTCGACTAAAGTTCTACACCGAACTCGGTCGGGTTTTGTTAAATTTCATGACTCCGCCCACAACTGGAAATCGGACCAATGGCGTCTCGTCTAGATGGTATATAATAGTTGGCGTGTATAAGCCGACTCAGTTCATATGTTGTCCGTCTATCGTTCGGTATACATTTCGTTCGTTACAATTCGCAATAGGTTTTGAAAATGGCTCGTACCAAGCAGACCGCTCGTAAATCGACTGGAGGTAAAGCTCCGAGAAAACAATTAGCTACTAAAGCAGCTCGCAAAAGTGCACCGGCTACGGGAGGTGTTAAAAAACCTCATCGTTACAGACCCGGTACTGTTGCTCTCCGAGAAATTCGACGTTATCAGAAGAGTACTGAATTGTTGATTAGGAAATTACCCTTTCAACGTTTAGTTCGAGAAATCGCTCAAGATTTCAAAACCGATTTACGATTCCAAAGTTCAGCCGTCATGGCTTTGCAAGAAGCTAGCGAGGCGTATTTGGTAGGACTCTTCGAAGATACGAATTTGTGCGCCATTCACGCCAAGCGCGTTACCATTATGCCCAAAGACATTCAGTTAGCAAGGAGAATACGCGGAGAACGAGCTTAATTTCATATATATATATCCCAATATATATTGAAAATATATACAAAAAAAGGTTCTTTTCAGAACCACAAAATGCAATTGATGAAAGAATTCGTTTATCGATAGATATGAATGAATGAATGAATGAATGAATTGATATTTTTCAATAACTCGCATCACGTAAATATTAAATCACGGGTGTTTGCAGAACATGTTCAGTATGATCCAAATATGGATTATAATACTGAAATTTTTTACTTTCCGAAACGAATCTTTCGAAAAGATCATTTTTAGAAACGGCTGAGATAAATAACGAAAAACAAGCGATCACTGAATGAAAGATCGCTCATAACATCACCATCTTTTCGTAAATTTCCTCTGATTCATATTTTTGAATACCTGGCATAAATCTCGAGTGACTTTTTGTAATATACCCTATACCAAAAATGAATCGTTCTCGAGATATTCGATCGTTTTATACAGAAAAAGTAGGTATTATTCGGTTCTCGAGCCATTTCCCTATAAAATTGAAAACAAGTCTCATAGAATACATAAGCTATTATTGATTCATCAAAATATTACATTCCGTCGTCTTGTAGGAGGAGTAACATTTCCAAAATGATGAACGAGGTATTAGGAGTCGATGAGTAATTCTGAAGATATAAAAATCAGTGATTTCTCAAATGGAACACCCTTAGTTTGGAAATCTCGAAATGATTTTGACTCATTTTCCTGAAACGATCCCAATATCAGAAAATAAGTCAACTGTTCACAAGACATATTTCAATGAAATAGAAAGACAGAGCAATATTTTTTAATTTTTACTCTTTTACGAAATTATTCGATTCATATCAATTCGATAGTCGGCGGCGGCGGGCGGAAGAAATATTATTTATATCTATTTTTTTCTGTTTATAGGGATAGGCTAGGTAGGTAGTTCTGACTATTTATTTATATATTTGTTGGACAGTTGAATTATATACGAATTCTTGTAAAAAAAATTGTGGCCCTGAAAAGGGCCATTTGTTTTCTTAGACTTCGTCGCCGGAGAGAGAAGTCAACTGATAGAAGAATTTACTTCTTCTTTTTTGGAGAGGCAGCTTTTTTGGCTTTCGGAGAAGATGCCGATGCAGGGGTCGCTTTCGCGGTTTTCGGTTTGGGTGCTTTCGGCTTTTTTGTTGGTCCTTTGTTAGTTTTCTTTGCTTTCGAAGGAGACTTGGTTTTACTAGCAAAGTCGCGGACGAAACCTTAGAAGCGACGGTCTTTTTATCCTCGGCAGTTACCTTTTTAGGCTTGGCTGCGGCAGCCGCTTTCTTTTCCGGAGAGGCTTTCTTACCTTTCGGTGATGCAGCAGCCTTCTTGCCGGTTTTAGCTTTTTCACCAGCTACGCGTTTAACGGGAGTTTTTTTGGCCTTCGCACCGGCCGTACCGGACGTTTTCTTTTCGGTAGCCGACGGTTTTGCCGAACCAGAAGATGCCGATGCCAATTTGAACGACCCCGATGCACCTTTTCCTTTAGTTTGTACTAATGATCCGGAAGCAACCGCAGATTTAAGATATTTCTTGATGAAAGGTGCCACTTTTTCTGCGTCAGCCTTATAATTCGCCGCAATATATTTTTTTATGGCTTGTAAAGAGGAACCACCCCGTTCCTTCAATCCTTTAATAGCGTTATTAACCATTTCCGACGTAGGTGGGTGAGAAGGTTTACTTCTTGGATTTTTAACTTTCTTTTCTTTCTTCGCAGTAGACTGTGCCTGCGGCGACGAAGATGAATTAGCCGAAGCCGAAGAATTCTGATTTTCTATGTCTGCCATAGTAAAAAAACAACTGACAATATATTCTCGGAAGATAGATGCTACACTCGTTAGGCGTCTAGAGAGAATGATGTAGTCCTCTGGTGTTCCGTTTGTTTAAATATTCTGGGTCGAAGCACAGGCGGACGGGAGACTGAACGCTCGACATTCTCGTTAGACACGATATTGACGGCTTCCATTCTGCTGTCGAAATGTTCGCATCAACTTCTTTACGAAATCAATGCCGGTTTCCTATTTAGACTTCGACTAGCACAATAACGTGGATAGATTCTACGTATTCCGAAAATATTTTCTGATAAGAAAAAGCTAATATTAAACCTCGACAACTCACAGTAAATTACAATGAAATATGAAGTATTGATGATTTTGACGTAACTCCAGACAATTCCTTTCCGAAAATACTCGTAATCGATGATCTGGAAGGAACCTTCGAATAAATATCATAGGCGCGACTGTCTATAGAAACATGATACATTAGCCGATAATACTCGATAAATACACGAGTGAATAGGGGCATCGAAGAGACCTCGTGTCTACCTTCATACACGACTATAACCAAGAACCGACGCTTCTAATAGCATCAACATTTTCAAAAATTATCCCTATAAAAGTGTTCGATGAAAACGGCATTCGAATAATAACGAACGTTATTAATGTTATATTCGATAAGATATAATCATCGTAATATACTTTCAATAAAAAGGTCGATACTACAACACGAACGAACGAACGAACGAACGACGATACTGTGAGCTCTATCTATAACGGAGTAATACACACCCACCCCCACCCGAAATATATAAATCGTCAATGTTATAGTCGAAATCAGAAATGCTAATCATAAACGTTTTTAGACAACATATTAGCACGTAAATAAAAAACACGTTAAAAAATAACATAAGTAATAGAGTACATGACTAGTATAACAGTAACGAACGTTAACTTTTTAGGTTGATAGGTAGGTAAGCACCATCTAAATATAGGTGGCAAAATTATTTATTATCATCGCGCGTTTCACGAAAGGAGGTAACAATGTACTGATAACAAGGCAACCCAACCGAGTGAGACCTAGCGCCCTAGCAAAAATAAATTATCATTCAGCGTCGAAACGATATTGTAAGAATTCTTTCATAAATATTTTGTGGTTCTGAAAAGAACCGTTTTTTTTTAAGAATGTATATCGTAGACCGGAATAAGTAAATTATTTCGAACTGGTATATTTCGTAACTGCTTTGGTGCCTTCGCTGACGGCGTGCTTCGCCAATTCACCAGGAAGTAACAGACGTACTGCAGTCTGAATTTCTCTGCTCGTAATAGTCGATCGCTTGTTATAATGAGCAAGACGGGAGGCTTCCGCTGCGATACGCTCAAATATATCATTTACGAAACTGTTCATGATGCTCATCGCTTTACTGGATATTCCGGTATCGGGATGGACTTGTTTCAATACTTTGTAGATATAAATTGCGTAACTTTCCTTCCTCCTCCTCTTCTTTTTCTTATCGGTCTTCGATATATTCTTTTGGGCCTTTCCGGCCTTCTTCGCAGCCTTTCCACTAGCTTTGGGTGGCATTCTGAAAATTTAATTTCGTCAATATCAAACAAACAAGTACTATCGTGCAGGTTTGCTTTCGACTCAATGTAAAAGACGCCCCCCATGCCCCTCCCGGGTTGTGTGCCCAGGTCGCAAGCTCCCTCCTTACGGAAATGCTTCCGCAGGTTTGGACCTGGCGACCCTTTCCTTCCACCCCCGTTTCTTAAGGAAACGGTCCTCAATCCAGCTGCTGGCACTTCAGCAAGATTGATATCTAACCTCTTTTGGTTGGAAACCAGCCTTTAGGTGCTTTTATTTCCCTATCTAACTTCTCGGTTTAAATTTTATTTGGCTCTTGTTTGTCGCGGTATTCCTAATTGAATTTTTGCATGGGGGCCCCCAAAGCTAACGGCGGCCATAGTTGTAATAGTCGGGCTTTTCCCAGTGAAGCTGAGAAATGTGATTTTGAAATTGAATCGCGGTTTTCCTGTAAGAGAATATATGGTTAATACACTTAAGATTTTTATACTTGCCTGAGCCGCCTGACGGCGACTCGTGGGGGCGGTCTCTGATTTTGTCTTGTCGGCCTTGGATGTTTGTCCCTTTCTCGGAACCTGGGGTCACCCATATTCAACGCATCGTGTAGATCGCGAAACGCTGGATTTGAGTGCGATCTGATTCTATCGAACATGCTTTCTGCATGTTCTCTCATATACACGTCCACATACTGCGTGTCCAGTCCTAGATCTCTGTATATGAATCTGTTAGGGATGTAATACGGAGCATTTACGGCGGCCCTTACGCTCGTGTTCATAAATGCTTGGATCTTCTTTCTGTATGTCTGCGCGCACTGGCCCCAGGCAGTGCATGCATACAGAATTATCGGCATCAGGATCGTTCTGATCATCAGTAGCTTGACTTTCAGTGCCATGTTACTACTTCTTCCTATGATCGGCGCCAGGCGTCTTCTGGCCTGTTTGGCCATTCCAATTCTCTGTTGTACGTGTTCCTGGAATGTTAACTTCTTGTCTAGGATGACCCCGAGATATGTTGCTTTGTTTGTCCACGGAATCTCTTGTCCGTTGAAGATGACGTTGCCTTCCGGTTGTACGAACCTGCGGGTGAACAGTATCGCCTGACTCTTGTCAGGGTTGATACTGATCTTCCACAGGTTAGCCCACTCCTCTAATCTGTCTGCCTGTTGTTGCAGGTATCTTGTTACGAGTGCTTGACTCCTAGATCTCGCCAGCAGGGCCGTGTCGTCCGCGTAGAGTGCCAACTTGTTAAAGTTGTTCTCTGGCTTGGGCACGTCTGCCGTGTATACGGAGTAGAGGTGTGGCGAAAGGACTGCACCTTGCGGGACTCCTGCCTCCAGTAGTCGAACTGTTGATAATTCGTCTCCTACTCTGCATCGGCATCGCCTGTCAGCTAGAAAAGACTGGATTAATCTTACCATTGGTTTGGAGTATCCGAAATCGCTCATCTTGGCTAGTAGCCCGTCGTGCCAAACTCTGTCGAACGCCTTGGAGACGTCTAGGAAGATAGCTCCGGTGTTGTGTCCTTTGCCAAGGTTGAAGCCTTCTGTCGCAAATTCCACTACCCTCAGGACTTGTAGCTCTGTTGAGTGCTCTGATCTAAAACCGAATTGTTCGTTGGGGAGGATCCCTAACTCTCTGGTTTGTTCTTCCAGTCTCTTCAGGATGACGCGTTCCGCCACTTTGCTTATGGATGGCAGTAAGCTTATTGGCCGGTGGTTCGCTGGAAACAGGTGGTTCTTCTTGGGCTTTGGTATGTGGATTACCGTTGCCTCTTTGAACTGGTACGGGAAGTGTTGCAGTCTGAGTATAGCATTTATGATGTTGGTTATGGCTGCTATACCCTTTCGCGGCAGCACTTTCAGTGCTCTATTTGTTATGTTGTCTGGGCCTGGTGCTTTCCGAGTGATAAGGTGCCTCAGAATGTCTTTCACTTCCTCAGGCGATGTCGGGGCCAGGGGTTGCGCATTATCTGTTCGTCGGTTGAGCCTCCGTACCGTTCTTTCCACCTGGTTTTCTATTTCCTCTACCTCGTCTGTGAACGGGACGTCATTCTCTTTGCACTGCCTTTCGAAGTTGTCCGCGAATGCTTCCGCCTTCTCCTGGTCAGTGTAGACTATTCCTTGCTCGCCGTGTATTGGTGGGCAGGGTTGTCGCGGTCCGTTCCTAAGTTTCTTCTGCATTTGCCACGCAGATCTATCTTCTGTGGCCAGCTCTTCCAGACGGGTGGTCCATTGTCTTTCTCGGATCGCTTTCAGCTCTTCTTTCAGTATCCTGTTTGCTCTATTCATGCACCTTTTGTCCATCGGTGCACGTGTTCTTTGGTACTGTCTTTTCAGGCGTCTTCTTATTCTGATTAGTTCCATCGTTTCTGGTGGAAGGTGCTCTTGGAAGTTAAAGCGCGTGGCTGGGACTTCCCTCGCGCTTCTTTCCGTTGTTTGTGTGATCGCCTGCTGAAGCTGGTCCGTGGCGTTCTCCAGATCTGTTTTTGTTTCGATGCGTGGTATCTCACCCAGCGCGTCGTGTATGGTTCGTTGGAATCTTGTCCAGTCTATGATTCGCTTCGTTGGGTTGTCTGCTTCCACTTCTCCCCTTCCTATTGTGAATAGGATGGGGTTGTGGTCTGACGACCCTTCCTCTAGTACTTCCATCTCCGTAGTATCGATGTTTTGTACTAGCGCGATGTCAAGAGTGCTTGGGACTGCGTCTGCTTGCGGGTAGTACGTTGGGCTGTTCGGTGCTACTACCTCGATGTCCTCAAATTCGTCTAGTAATCTTACTATATCTCTGCCTCTTGTGTTTGCGAACCTACAGTTCCAGTCTGGCGACTTTGCGTTGAAGTCGCCGATGGCCACTGTGGGATGGTGATCTGGGAATAATTCTGCCAAGTCGGTTCTTTCTATTCTTCTACCTTGCGGGGGTAGGTATACCGACGATATTTTCAGCTGCTCGTAGCGTCTCACGTTGACTCTAACTGCTACTGCTTCGCCGATTTGGGTTTCCGGTCTTCTTTCTTCGTTTTGCGCTAGGTCTGTTTTGACTAGTAGCGCAACGCCTCCCGCGGCGTTGCGCCCCCCTGGCCTGTCTGTCCTGTACATGTTATATCCTGGGATGCGGTAGCTCTTTTCGCTTCTTATCCGTGTCTCCTGGAGCGCCATGACGTCTATTTCTAGGCGCGATAGTAGCTCCAGTAGCTCGTTTCTTCTTTCTGTGAAACCGTTGATGTTCCACGATCCTACGACTAGTCTTCCAGGCACTCGTGCTGGCATTACTGTCGTCCGGGTGTTTGGATTAGGGCTGCTAAGACCGCTTGCGCGATCTTTTGCTGCTCAGTCGTCAGATTTCCTAGAATTTGGATCAGCTCGCTTCCTCCGGTTTGTTGTGCCTTTGGTGCTGGCTTTCTCTGAGCTGTTTGTTGCCGGGCCTCTGACTCTCCGTTTGTCGAGGCCTGTTTCCTGTTGATTGCGAGGGTCTTGGTTTGGGGAACATTCTGCATCCCCTGTAGCTTGCCGGATGCGCACCCAGGCAGTTTGCGCATTTGGCCGGCTCTTCCCTTTGCTTTTGGCATTCTCTAGTCTCGTGTTGTTCACCGCATTTTACGCAACGTGCGGTTGCGTGGCAACATCTCTGTGCATGCCCGAAGTACTGGCAACGGTGGCACTGCCTTATCTCTTTTTTGTTAATTCTTTGCGGCTCCGCCCGCACGATCAGATTTACGCATGTTCTCAATGCGTATATTTTGTCCTGGTCTTTCGGCACTTTGACCAGGAATAGTGGCAGAATTTGTCTGGTTTTTCTGGACGTCATTCTGTGACATTCCAGAACCTCAAAACCTTGTCTGGTGAGATCTGCCGCGACGTCCGCGTCCTCCACGTTCTCCGGTATCCCCCGGATCACTGCGTGGAGTGGGATTTCTTTCTTAAGGGTGAACGTGTGGAATTCCAGGCGGAATTCTTCCATGTATCTGGTGGCTTTGCGCCACTCTTCTTCGTTGTTTGCGTAGATGTAGATTCCATCTCTAGTAAGTCTTGCCTTGTTATATCCTATTTTACGGGCTTCGAGACCTCTGGAGATTTCATTCCACCGTTTGCTGTCATGGACAACTATTGGTGGTGGTGACATGGGATTTGTTTGTTTCGGGTGCGTGACCGCGTTTGTTGATCCTCCTTGTTCGTTTGGCTTGTCCTCGGTTTGCCTGGGGGTTGGCCAGACTGGGACCTCCGGAGTTTTACGTTCTCCGGTTGGTACGATTGCTGGTATGTTCCCAGTAATGGACGTCTCTTCCGGTTTTGTTGTTTCCTCTGTCTCCATTTCCGTTTCCTCCGGTTTCTTTTGTAATACGACAAGTCGCGAGGTTCTCTTCCTTGCTTTCCTCGCCTTTCTCGTTTCGGCCTTTTCGAATCCGTCTTCTGTCTCCGTATCTGTGGTGTTTTCAGGCTTTCTTTGCCTCTTCTGGGAGGCTTCTTTTTCTTTTTCCGTTTCCTTGATGGCGGCGGTGTCTATTTTCTTGTCTTTTTCTTTTTCCTCTTGTTTTGGTTTTGCTGGGGCTTTGCTTTTGGTTTCTTCTTGTTCTTCTCCTGCGGTTTTTCGGCAGGTTTTGTCCTATCTCTAGCCTTCTTCTGAGGGCTGCATTTTCGGCCAATATTTGGTCGAATTTCTTGTTCATGTCAGCCATTTGGCTGACCAGCTTGTCCAGTGTGTCTCTTAGCTTTGCGTTGTCTTCTTTTAGAGCTTTGTTTTCAGCTTCCATTTTTTACGGTCTGTGTGGAGTGGACTCCCTGAAAATAAGTGGATTAAAATTCTAATATTATATTTAGTTCTAAGAAGAACTGAATTCTCTTTATCAGTTCTGATAAGAACTGTTGTTTGTGTGTCTCTTAAACACTTCACAGTTTGCCTCCTTAGGTGGTCCTTCACAGGTAAACTTTCACTTCTAGTCGATGTTGCCTCTACGAGCTCTCGATGTCGATGTGTAAAAGACGCCACTCTGTCGTCACTATTTCAGATAGTAACTGGAACTCTAGTAGGCTCCGCCCACCGGAAAGTTGAGCGTTCGAGAACGCCCATTGGTCGGTAGGACGGTATTAATACAGGTCGATTCTATATAGAAATCATTGTATAGAAAGCTACTGTTAGAGCAACATCGAATAATTCTCAGTGAATTCTTTAAATTTATCCGATATATAATACTAATCTACGATTCGACATGTCTGGACGTGGAAAAGGAGGTAAAGTTAAGGGAAAGGCAAAGTCCCGTTCCAGTCGGGCTGGACTCCAATTCCCAGTAGGACGTATTCATCGACTCCTTCGTAAGGGAAATTATGCCGAACGAGTTGGTGCCGGCGCCCCGGTTTACTTAGCCGCAGTAATGGAATATTTGGCAGCTGAAGTCTTGGAATTGGCCGGTAATGCGGCTCGCGATAACAAAAAAACCCGTATCATTCCTAGACATTTACAGCTGGCCATTCGAAACGACGAAGAACTCAATAAATTGTTATCAGGAGTAACCATTGCTCAAGGTGGTGTTTTGCCCAATATTCAGGCGGTTTTGTTACCGAAAAAAACCGAAAAGAAGGCATAAGTACACATTTCCTGAGAGAGGAAAGCGACAAATAAAATATCGGCCCTTATCAGGGCCACAACGATTTTCTCTAATGAATTCGACAATTGCATATATTTTTTTTTTTTTCTTGTCATCGCTTTTCGATACAATTGTTGACGCAGCACGATATGCGATTGTTTCTTTCTTGCTTGCGCATATTTACGTATACATGTATACATGATTAATAATATTATTATTGTTCAACTTCTTATTTTCGTGCCGAAACAAGTGATTTCTATTTGCTGAAATCAAATATCAGAATGTCTGTACGTTTATTCGTGATGAAAATAAAATGTATGCAGTAATATCAGATTTAGGTATACAAATGAATAAACATAACAATATCCATAGAAATATTATACATTCTTGTTCGTGGAATTACAATATAGACAATCATGAGTAAATTGGAATGAATAAATGAAAAAAAAAAAAATATACCTAATTAAATTATATAGCATAGATGAATGCATACATACATTTCAATATCTGCAGAAATGAATGACGAGTATATAAAAATAGGTTGTTATTATTATTCATAGTAATTTGTGAAATGGGATAGATGAATATTATAAGCATAAAACAATAATATTTGGACAGTGGTTCATTAACCTTCGATCAGTTTATGAATATTCATTTTTTCAATTTTTTCTTTACGTACAAATGGTATCGCGTTTTAAAGCGGCGTTTCAGAAAAGTTTCATATGTAATTTCTATTGGTGAATAATTGAATAGTTTGGGAGCTACCTAGCTAGCTAGCTAGATACCAGTAGCTTCCCTGTCCTATAGATTTAGAAACCGAGTGGTATATAATCTAATTGTACAGATCGTTCTTCTCTTTTCTTCTTCGTATACAGATGTAGTAAGGTTGAAATTAATAATTTCGTTAAGTATACAGGATAAAAT
>NW_027412553.1:251778-254278 GCF_025532065.1 Leptinotarsa decemlineata | reverse complement strand
CTACTAGATGGTTCGATTAGTCTTTCGCCCCTATACCCAGTTCCGACGATCGATTTGCACGTCAGAATCGCTACGGACCTCCATCAGGGTTTCCCCTGACTTCGTCCTGACCAGGCATAGTTCACCATCTTTCGGGTCCCAGCGTGTACGCTCTTGGTGCGCCTCTTCTCGCAATGAGAACGAGACGCCCCGGGAATGCGGAGCGGCCACTTTGAGGGCGAACCGCTCATCTTCCCTCGGTCTACGCAAGGTAGACCTTTACTTTCATTGCGCCTTTAGGTTTAGTTATGTCCCAATGACTCGCGCACATGCTAGACTCCTTGGTCCGTGTTTCAAGACGGGTCCTGAAAGTACCCAAAGCTATAGCGTTGCAGATCGGCGTTTCAACGAGGTCTGTTCGAGAACATCGTAGCCAACAGTCGCCCGGGGACAGGATCGGCGCTAGGTCCGATCGCCGTCAAACACCGGACGCGCTTGCCACGAGCCGAACGCTAATTATAAAGTAGCGGCCCCGCGCCATCGTTATACCGTCGAGCGAGTCGGCCGGGATACCGAGGGTCCACGCGAAAAATTCACGTGGGCTCCACCCCGGACCTTAGACCGACACCCAACGGATCGCAACGTCCTACAAGAGGAAAAGTGCACGCGTTCGATATCGGTTCGAAAAACGAGCTGAGCGAACGACGCGAACGCCGTCCGTCACGAAACCCGTCAAACGCCGACGATCGAAACGCGATGAATTTCCTCCTTCGACCTTTCGGGTTTCTCAGGTTTACCCCTGAACGGTTTCACGTACTCTTGAACTCTCTCTTCAAAGTGCTTTTCAACTTTCCCTCACGGTACTTGTTCGCTATCGGTCTCGTGGTCATATTTAGCCTTAGATGGAGTTTACCACCCACTTAGGGCTGCACTCTCAAGCAACCCGACTCTGAGGAGAGATCCTCCCGAAATTGACGGCGGTCGCTACGGGCCTGGCACCCTCTATGGGCTGTGGCCCCGTTCAAGAAGGACTTGGACGCGCCGTACGACTCCGGGATAAACGGATCCTCCCTAACACCACATTTCCCGGCGGTTAACCCGCGGGATTCGGTGCTGGGCTTATCCCTGTTCGCTCGCAGCTACTGAGGGAATCCTAGTTAGTTTCTTTTCCTCCGCTTAGTAATATGCTTAAATTCAGCGGGTAGTCTCACCTGCTCTGAGGTCGATAAAATAATTTTTCAGTTTATTCAACAGCAACGAGTCGACGTACGTAGTCTCGTCCGTCGTTATTTCGAGAGAGAACTACCGAAACGGACAAAAAAGTTCTCGACGTCCTGTAATAATGTGTGTGCGTGTGTACGTACGCTGCTCGACACGATCAGACGTCGTCTTCGATTCATCAAAGATTCTCGGACACGACGATCGTGCGTAACGAGAGCATACACACACACACACTACAAGCGTGAACCTGTATATTGCCGTGGCAGCCGCTTTCCCAACAACGGAGACTCGATACGATTTCGTTGTGTACAAACTACGTAACGTTTCTCTCATCTTGCGATGAGAAAAAACGATTCGTCGCTTTCGCACTTTAAGATGCCGCGTCTTTGTCGTCGTCGGCGTCGTCGTCGTCGTCAACGTGTATTTATTTTTGTTACCAAGTGTCATCGCCGCGAAGGCGATAAAATACTTAGATAACGATTATAATAACGAGACGACTCGATAGACGACAAACAACAACAACAACAACACGTCAATCATCCAACACGCTCCGACGTTTTTACAAAATATCAATTTTGAAAAACCGAGCAGTCTTTGAAATTGATACGACCCTCAGCCAGGAGTGGTCCAGGAACAGTATCCGAGGACCGCAATGTGCGTTCGAAATGTCGATGTTCATGTGTCCTGCAGTTCACAAGTTGACGCGCAATTAGCTGCGTTCTTCATCGACCCACGAGCCAAGTGATTCACCGTTCAGGGTAATCTTTTATTTAGACGTACTCAAAAAAAATAATTTCAAGAGTTCGACGTCTCGATTCGGCAAGCGTTGAGATTATACCAATGCAACAACGTACATAAATATATATATACTTGTTAAAAAAAATAAAAAAAGAGAAGCGCTCGACGATTTCGTATTCGTACGGCACCACATATTCAGACGAGGCATCGTGTACCGAAATCGCGCACGACTCAATTTTTATATTCGTCGTGTAGAGGACGCGCGTAGTATTTCATTTACCATGCGTTCTAACTGACACGGCCGGGCGAATATCTTTCACAACCATCGGAAATCTCGTTGTGTAATCCGGTAACGTAAAAATTCGTACGAAACGAAACTTTCACGTTTCGACCGCGATTAAACATAATTTCCTACGGAGCGGTTTTTTAACAGTCACACACTCCTAGGTACCCGGCGAAGGCGGCGTCGTCGGCATCATCGTCATCGACGGCGAAATGTATCGTCGTATATCGCGTTCGCGTTCGACAAAAGAGCGTACGCTTCACAACACGATCGACGAAC
>NW_027412553.1:239278-249278 GCF_025532065.1 Leptinotarsa decemlineata | reverse complement strand
CAAATCGAACTATAACATTGCTCAAGAAGAAATATTACAACACACGCTCGTCGTACTCGACCTGATGATAATGTTACACAAACCACCGGCGTACACGTACGTATGGTAATTTTTCGAAATACAATATATAATAGACGATATATACGTCGACCGGCACAAAACTTCGAACATTCTCTCGACCCTTCGCTAGATTGAAAGCGACTCGGTGTTCTCGAAAGATTCGTTCCGAAATTATATTTATTCTCGCTCGGACAGAGGAGAGCTGTCGCATATTTTGTGTAATAACAAAATTTTTGTTATTTTTTGGTTGATCGCATAGGGACCGCTTACGTAGAAACGCTCGCTAAATCCGCGATCTCGCAGTGTCTGACGGTTTCGGTTGGGTAGAAGCAGAAGATATACTACTACGAACTATCCACACCACCGTGGGCGAAGCCCGCACTCGACACGATATCGAATTAATGTTATTATTCAGCAGAAAAACGAATATCGTGTGATTTGGTTATCGGTGACCACGGTACCGACAGCGCTCGAGCAAGCGTCTGCCGATACTATAGAGGAAGCGTTTTCGATCCGTTTCGAAACGTACCTATCCCCCTATAGCGGCGTTTCGAGCACATCGCCCGTTTTCCGTTAACGCTGACGGGACCCTACGCGACTTTCGGTTTTTTCCACTTTTCGTATAGTCCTAGTCAATATAATTTATATCCGTCGATATGATATTGTATCAGACATGAATACGCATATCGATCGATATATTAAAATATTATAGGATAACGTTCTGACAACAGGACGTCTCGATTACAATGTTTATCGGAAAGTGTAGTGAAAATTTGTGTAAGGCCTATACCGCTTTCTCGCCATTACAACATATGAGTTGAGACGGTGAGACGATACTTGAATTAATGGGAGCAAACAGAATTTCGGAAGCGTGATAAAAAATTTTCAAAGAGAAATTTTGGCGAAAATTTCACTATACTTTCCGATATTTTCACCACACTTTCCGTTATTTTCACCACACTTTCCGTTCATGATTATTTTCGCCAAAATTTCCGTCTGAAATTTTTTCTTCACGCTTCCGAAATTCTGCTCGCACCCAGAAGGCAGAGGTAAACTTTCATTACACTTTCCGTTATATTTATGTTTTCACTACACTTTCCGATACTTTTATATTTTCACCACACTTTCCGTTCATGATTTATTTTCGCCAAAATTTCCATCTGAAATGTTTTCTTCACGCTTCCGAAATTCTGCTCGCTCCCAGAAGGCAGAGGTAAACTTTCATTACACTTTCCGTTATATTTATGTTTTCACTACACTTTCCGATACTTTTATATTTTCACCACACTTTCCGTTCATGATTATTTTCGCCAAAATTTCCATCTGAAATTTTTCTTCACGCTTCCGAAATTCTGCTGCTCCCAGAAGGCAGAGGTAAACTTTCATTACACTTTCCGTTATATTTATGTTTTCACTACACTTTCCGTTATATTTATGTTTTCACTACACTTTCCGTTATCTTTTATATTTTCACCACACTTTCCGTTCACGATTATTTTCGCCAAAGTTTCCATCTGAAATATTTTCTTCACGCTTCCGAAATTCTGCTCGCTCCCAGAAGGCAGAGGTAAACTTTCATTACACTTTCCGTTATATTTATGTTTTCACTACACTTTCCGTTATCTTTTATATTTTCACTACACTTTCCGTTCGGGTTATTTCGCCAAAGTTTCCATCTGAAATATTTTCTTCACGCTTCCGAAATTCTGCTCGCTCCCAGAAGGCAGAGGTAAACTTTCATTACACTTTCCGTTATATTTATGTTTTCACTACACTTTCCGTTATCTTTTATATTTTCACTACACTTTCCGTTCGGGTTATTTCGCCAAAATTTCCAATTCAAATTTTTATTTCACGCTTCCGATATTCTGCTTGCTCGCGGAAGGCAGAAGTAAACGTTCACTACACTTTCCGTTATCTTTTATATTTTCACTACACTTTCCGTTATCTTTTATATTTTCACTACACTTTCCGTTCGGGTTATTTCGCCAAAATTTCCAATTCAAATTTTTATTTCACGCTTCCGATATTCTGCTTGCTACCGGAGGGCAGAGGTCGATTAAGTTTGACGATAGTCGTGTCACTAAGTGTTCTGGCGATGTTCTAAATTTACTGTAGTCTCTGGAGATACCCTACATTTTGTTTTATAAAAGAGAAGACATTAGTAGATCAAGATGTTCACATGATGTGGTGCTTGCTGCTGCTGCAGGTTTTTCCGGGTTTTCCTGCAGCTGAAAAAGCAAATGCGCCACTGGAATCATCAATGAAGTCGCCCCTCCGGAGCGTCAATTAAATTTTGTTGTTTCATAATTTCATGATTTGTATTACTTTCTTGACCTGAGACTTACTTCAAAAATATAAAAAATACACACGAATTCATTTCATAAGCTTTTGTGGTTCTGAAAAGAACCTTTTTTTTATGGAAACGGTAAGGACAATACAGGGGGAGGCATTAAATTCAACCGCCAAATCCGTACAAGGTTCGACCTTGCCTTTTCAGGGCGTATACAACATCCATGGCTGTGACGGTTTTGCGTTTCGCATGTTCGGTATATGTTACGGCATCTCTGATAACATTTTCGAGAAATACTTTGAGTACTCCACGAGTTTCTTCGTATATCAAACCCGAAATACGTTTAACACCACCTCGACGGGCTAATCTTCTAATGGCAGGTTTCGTTATTCCTTGGATATTATCACGCAATACTTTACGATGACGTTTCGCTCCTCCTTTTCCTAAACCTTTACCTCCCTTGCCACGACCAGTCATTTCGAATGTTAAGAATAAATTATATACTGCACGATACGAATGAAATACTGTTAGTGATACTAACGACAGACTTCGACTAAAGTTCTACACCGAACTCGGTCGGGTTTTGTTAAATTTCATGACTCCGCCCACAACTGGAAATCGGACCAATGGCGTCTCGTCTAGATGGTATATAATAGTTGGCGTGTATAAGCCGACTCAGTTCATATGTTGTCCGTCTATCGTTCGGTATACATTTCGTTCGTTACAATTCGCAATAGGTTTTGAAAATGGCTCGTACCAAGCAGACCGCTCGTAAATCGACTGGAGGTAAAGCTCCGAGAAAACAATTAGCTACTAAAGCAGCTCGCAAAAGTGCACCGGCTACGGGAGGTGTTAAAAAACCTCATCGTTACAGACCCGGTACTGTTGCTCTCCGAGAAATTCGACGTTATCAGAAGAGTACTGAATTGTTGATTAGGAAATTACCCTTTCAACGTTTAGTTCGAGAAATCGCTCAAGATTTCAAAACCGATTTACGATTCCAAAGTTCAGCCGTCATGGCTTTGCAAGAAGCTAGCGAGGCGTATTTGGTAGGACTCTTCGAAGATACGAATTTGTGCGCCATTCACGCCAAGCGCGTTACCATTATGCCCAAAGACATTCAGTTAGCAAGGAGAATACGCGGAGAACGAGCTTAATTTCATATATATATATCCCAATATATATTGAAAATATATACAAAAAAAAGGTTCTTTTCAGAACCACAAAATGCAATTGATGAAAGAATTCGTTTATCGATAGATATGAATGAATGAATGAATGAATGTATGATATTTTCAATAACTCGCATCACGTAAATATTAAATCACGGGTGTTTGCAGAACATGTTCAGTATGATCCAAATATGGATTATAATACTGAAATTTTTTACTTTCCGAAACGAATCTTTCGAAAAGATCATTTTTAGAAACGGCTGAGATAAATAACGAAAAACAAGCGATCACTGAATGAAAGATCGCTCATAACATCACCATCTTTTCGTAAATTTCCTCTGATTCATATTTTTGAATACCTGGCATAAATCTCGAGTGACTTTTTGTAATATACCCTATACCAAAAATGAATCGTTCTCGAGATATTCGATCGTTTATACAGAAAAAGTAGGTATTATTCGGTTCTCGAGCCATTTCCCTATAAAATTGAAAACAAGTCTCATAGAATACATAAGCTATTATTGATTCATCAAAATATTACATTCCGTCGTCTTGTAGGAGGAGTAACATTTCCAAAATGATGAACGAGGTATTAGGAGTCGATGAGTAATTCTGAAGATATAAAAATCAGTGATTTCTCAAATGGAACACCCTTAGTTTGGAAATCTCGAAATGATTTTGACTCATTTTCCTGAAACGATCCCAATATCAGAAAATAAGTCAACTGTTCACAAGACATATTTCAATGAAATAGAAAGACAGAGCAATATTTTTTAATTTTTACTCTTTTACGAAATTATTCGATTCATATCAATTCGATAGTCGGCGGCGGCGGCGGAAGAAATATTATTTATCTATTTTTTTTCTGTTTATAGGGATAGGCTAGGTAGGTAGTTCTGACTATTTATTTATATATTTGTTGGACAGTTGAATTATATACGAATTCTTGTAAAAAAAATTGTGGCCCTGAAAAGGGCCATTTGTTTTCTTAGACTTCGTCGCCGGAGAGAGAAGTCAACTGATAGAAGAATTTACTTCTTCTTTTTTGGAGAGGCAGCTTTTTTGGCTTTCGGAGAAGATGCCGATGCAGGGGTCGCTTTCGCGGTTTTCGGTTTGGGTGCTTTCGGCTTTTTTGTTGGTCCTTTGTTAGTTTTCTTTGCTTTCGAAGGAGACTTGGTTTTACTAGCAGAAGTCGCGGACGAAACCTTAGAAGCGACGGTCTTTTTATCCTCGGCAGTTACCTTTTTAGGCTTGGCTGCGGCAGCCGCTTTCTTTTCCGGAGAGGCTTTCTTACCTTTCGGTGATGCAGCAGCCTTCTTGCCGGTTTTAGCTTTTTCACCAGCTACGCGTTTAACGGGAGTTTTTTTGGCCTTCGCACCGGCCGTACCGGACGTTTTCTTTTCGGTAGCCGACGGTTTTGCCGAACCAGAAGATGCCGATGCCAATTTGAACGACCCCGATGCACCTTTTCCTTTAGTTTGTACTAATGATCCGGAAGCAACCGCAGATTTAAGATATTTCTTGATGAAAGGTGCCACTTTTTCTGCGTCAGCCTTATAATTCGCCGCAATATATTTTTTTATGGCTTGTAAAGAGGAACCACCCCGTTCCTTCAATCCTTTAATAGCGTTATTAACCATTTCCGACGTAGGTGGGTGAGAAGGTTTACTTCTTGGATTTTTAACTTTCTTTTCTTTCTTCGCAGTAGACTGTGCCTGCGGCGACGAAGATGAATTAGCCGAAGCCGAAGAATTCTGATTTTCTATGTCTGCCATAGTAAAAAAACAACTGACAATATATTCTCGGAAGATAGATGCTACACTCGTTAGGCGTCTAGAGAGAATGATGTAGTCCTCTGGTGTTCCGTTTGTTTAAATATTCTGGGTCGAAGCACAGGCGGACGGGAGACTGAACGCTCGACATTCTCGTTAGACACGATATTGACGGCTTCCATTCTGCTGTCGAAATGTTCGCATCAACTTCTTTACGAAATCAATGCCGGTTTCCTATTTAGACTTCGACTAGCACAATAACGTGGATAGATTCTACGTATTCCGAAAATATTTTCTGATAAGAAAAAGCTAATATTAAACCTCGACAACTCACAGTAAATTACAATGAAATATGAAGTATTGATGATTTTGACGTAACTCCAGACAATTCCTTTCCGAAAATACTCGTAATCGATGATCTGGAAGGAACCTTCGAATAAATATCATAGGCGCGACTGTCTATAGAAACATGATACATTAGCCGATAATACTCGATAAATACACGAGTGAATAGGGGCATCGAAGAGACCTCGTGTCTACCTTCATACACGACTATAACCAAGAACCGACGCTTCTAATAGCATCAACATTTTCAAAAATTATCCCTATAAAAGTGTTCGATGAAAACGGCATTCGAATAATAACGAACGTTATTAATGTTATATTCGATAAGATATAATCATCGTAATATACTTTCAATAAAAAGGTCGATACTACAACACGAACGAACGAACGAACGAACGACGATACTGTGAGCTCTATCTATAACGGAGTAATACACACCCACCCCCACCCGAAATATATAAATCGTCAATGTTATAGTCGAAATCAGAAATGCTAATCATAAACGTTTTTAGACAACATATTAGCACGTAAATAAAAAACACGTTAAAAAATAACATAAGTAATAGAGTACATGACTAGTATAACAGTAACGAACGTTAACTTTTTAGGTTGATAGGTAGGTAAGCACCATCTAAATATAGGTGGCAAAATTATTTATTATCATCGCGCGTTTCACGAAAGGAGGTAACAATGTACTGATAACAAGGCAACCCAACCGAGTGAGACCTAGCGCCCTAGCAAAAATAAATTATCATTCAGCGTCGAAACGATATTGTAAGAATTCTTTCATAAATATTTTGTGGTTCTGAAAAGAACCGTTTTTTTTTAAGAATGTATATCGTAGACCGGAATAAGTAAATTATTTCGAACTGGTATATTTCGTAACTGCTTTGGTGCCTTCGCTGACGGCGTGCTTCGCCAATTCACCAGGAAGTAACAGACGTACTGCAGTCTGAATTTCTCTGCTCGTAATAGTCGATCGCTTGTTATAATGAGCAAGACGGGAGGCTTCCGCTGCGATACGCTCAAATATATCATTTACGAAACTGTTCATGATGCTCATCGCTTTACTGGATATTCCGGTATCGGGATGGACTTGTTTCAATACTTTGTAGATATAAATTGCGTAACTTTCCTTCCTCCTCCTCTTCTTTTTCTTATCGGTCTTCGATATATTCTTTTGGGCCTTTCCGGCCTTCTTCGCAGCCTTTCCACTAGCTTTGGGTGGCATTCTGAAAATTTAATTTCGTCAATATCAAACAAACAAGTACTATCGTGCAGGTTTGCTTTCGACTCAATGTAAAAGACGCCACTCTGTCGTCACTATTTCAGATAGTAACTGGAACTCTAGTAGGCTCCGCCCACCGGAAAGTTGAGCGTTCGAGAACGCCCATTGGTCGGTAGGACGGTATTAATACAGGTCGATTCTATATAGAAATCATTGTATAGAAAGCTACTGTTAGAGCAACATCGAATAATTCTCAGTGAATTCTTTAAATTTATCCGATATATAATACTAATCTACGATTCGACATGTCTGGACGTGGAAAAGGAGGTAAAGTTAAGGGAAAGGCAAAGTCCCGTTCCAGTCGGGCTGGACTCCAATTCCCAGTAGGACGTATTCATCGACTCCTTCGTAAGGGAAATTATGCCGAACGAGTTGGTGCCGGCGCCCCGGTTTACTTAGCCGCAGTAATGGAATATTTGGCAGCTGAAGTCTTGGAATTGGCCGGTAATGCGGCTCGCGATAACAAAAAAACCCGTATCATTCCTAGACATTTACAGCTGGCCATTCGAAACGACGAAGAACTCAATAAATTGTTATCAGGAGTAACCATTGCTCAAGGTGGTGTTTTGCCCAATATTCAGGCGGTTTTGTTACCGAAAAAAACCGAAAAGAAGGCATAAGTACACATTTCCTGAGAGAGGAAAGCGACAAATAAAATATCGGCCCTTATCAGGGCCACAACGATTTTCTCTAATGAATTCGACAATTGCATATATTTTTTTTTTTTTCTTGTCATCGCTTTTCGATACAATTGTTGACGCAGCACGATATGCGATTGTTTCTTTCTTGCTTGCGCATATTTACGTATACATGTATACATGATTAATAATATTATTATTGTTCAACTTCTTATTTTCGTGCCGAAACAAGTGATTTCTATTTGCTGAAATCAAATATCAGAATGTCTGTACGTTTATTCGTGATGAAAATAAAATGTATGCAGTAATATCAGATTTAGGTATACAAATGAATAAACATAACAATATCCATAGAAATATTATACATTCTTGTTCGTGGAATTACAATATAGACAATCATGAGTAAATTGGAATGAATAAATGAAAAAAAAAAAAATATACCTAATTAAATTATATAGCATAGATGAATGCATACATACATTTCAATATCTGCAGAAATGAATGACGAGTATATAAAAATAGGTTGTTATTATTATTCATAGTAATTTGTGAAATGGGATAGATGAATATTATAAGCATAAAACAATAATATTTGGACAGTGGTTCATTAACCTTCGATCAGTTTATGAATATTCATTTTTTCAATTTTTTCTTTACGTACAAATGGTATCGCGTTTTAAAGCGGCGTTTCAGAAAAGTTTCATATGTAATTTCTATTGGTGAATAATTGAATAGTTTGGGAGCTACCTAGCTAGCTAGCTAGATACCAGTAGCTTCCCTGTCCTATAGATTTAGAAACCGAGTGGTATATAATCTAATTGTACAGATCGTTCTTCTCTTTTCTTCTTCGTATACAGATGTAGTAAGGTTGAAATTAATAATTTCGTTAAGTATACAGGATAAAATGAAGCAATTATTCAGGTAATCAAAAGAATGACAGATAATGCTTAAAATTAGATGGGTATATCGTTCGAATTTAATTTGGTAATTCGTTAATTATTACTCACACCAAAGTAAAGTATATAAATCGAATTCGTTTTGAAAACAAATTGTGGTTCTGAAAAGAACCGTTTTTTTTTTTAAATTTCTCGTCGGAATATGAATCTAACCGCCGAAACCATATAATGTACGCCCTTGACGTTTGAGAGCGTATACTACGTCCATGGCCGTGACGGTTTTTCTTTTGGCGTGTTCTGTATATGTTACCGCATCTCTGATAACATTTTCGAGAAATACTTTGAGTACTCCACGAGTTTCTTCGTATATCAATCCGGATATACGTTTTACACCTCCACGACGAGCTAATCTTCTGATGGCAGGCTTCGTAATTCCTTGAATATTATCTCGCAACACTTTGCGATGTCTTTTTGCTCCGCCTTTTCCTAATCCCTTTCCTCCTTTTCCTCTACCAGTCATTTTGTGTAATACAAACGGAAGATTATAGAGAAAAAAAGTACGAGCGAAATACGTTATTACTACTTCGAATGCTCGAGAACAACTGAAGGCCGTCGGCGCTGGAAAGCTGGTTTTGTCTTGTTTTTGGGGGGACACGCCCACTTTCTTCGATTCAACCAATGGTAGAAGTTCCCTATCCTTATACCTGAATAAAACTGTTAACGACCGATCGTGAAGGCTCACTAATCAGTATTTGTCGTTCGACTGAGGAACTATTCGTATACGATGGCTCGTACAAAGCAAACAGCTCGCAAATCTACCGGAGGTAAAGCCCCTAGAAAACAGTTGGCTACTAAAGCCGCCCGAAAAAGCGCACCCGCTACTGGAGGAGTTAAGAAACCTCACAGATACAGACCCGGTACTGTCGCTCTTCGAGAGATTCGTCGTTACCAAAAAAGTACGGAATTATTAATCCGAAAACTACCATTCCAGAGATTAGTAAGAGAAATCGCCCAAGATTTTAAAACTGATTTGCGATTCCAAAGTTCAGCCGTTATGGCTCTACAAGAGGCTAGCGAAGCATATCTGGTGGGCCTTTTCGAAGATACCAACTTGTGCGCTATACACGCTAAGCGTGTTACTATTATGCCAAAGGATATTCAATTGGCTAGACGAATCCGCGGAGAACGTGCTTAATAAAATCGAATAGTACGACGAAGTAATGAAAGAAAAAACGGTTCTTTTCAGAACCACAATTTATATTTGAAAAGAATTCGTATTCGATACTCTACCCTGGCGTGTAATTTATATATGTGGATTTTCGTTATGAAAAAGTCCGATTTTTTTTTCTTCATTTTCTATTTCTATCGACAGTTGAATTCGCACAAGTAATTATTTTTAAGAAATCGTCGATCCAGATAAATCTATAACGATGATTCGGATGTCTCGTTGCGTAGGAAAAAATATCGTTAAGTAACTGTGTTGATCGAACGAACGAACGATGGATTGATTATTTTCCTCGTATAGCATTTTCTTTC
>NW_027412553.1:221778-229278 GCF_025532065.1 Leptinotarsa decemlineata | reverse complement strand
CACACTTTCCGTTCACGATTATTTTCGCCAAAGTTTCCATCTGAAATATTTTCTTCACGCTTCCGAAATTCTGCTCGCTCCCAGAAGGCAGAGGTAAACTTTCATTACACTTTCCGTTATATTTATGTTTTCACTACACTTTCCGTTATCTTTTATATTTTCACTACACTTTCCGTTCGGGTTATTTCGCCAAAGTTTCCATCTGAAATATTTTCTTCACGCTTCCGAAATTCTGCTCGCTCCCAGAAGGCAGAGGTAAACTTTCATTACACTTTCCGTTATATTTATGTTTTCACTACACTTTCCGTTATCTTTTATATTTTCACTACACTTTCCGTTCGGGTTATTTCGCCAAAATTTCCATTTCAAATTTTTATTTCACGCTTCCGATATTCTGCTTGTTCGCGGAAGGCAGAGGTAAACGTTCACTACACTTTCCGTTATCTTTTATATTTTCACTACACTTTCCGTTATCTTTTATATTTTCACTACACTTTCCGTTCGGGTTATTTCGCCAAAATTTCCAATTCAAATTTTTATTTCACGCTTCCGATATTCTGCTTGCTACCGGAGGGCAGAGGTCGATTAAGTTTGACGATAGTCGTGTCACTAAGTGTTCTGGCGATGTTCTAAATTTACTGTAGTCTCTGGAGATACCCTACATTTTGTTTTATAAAAGAGAAGACATTAGTAGATCAAGATGTTCACATGATGTGGTGCTTGCTGCTGCTGCAGGTTTTTCCGGGTTTTCCTGCAGCTGAAAAAGCAAATGCGCCACTGGAATCATCAATGAAGTCGCCCCTCCGGAGCGTCAATTAAATTTTGTTGTTTCATAATTTCATGATTTGTATTACTTTCTTGACCTGAGACTTACTTCAAAAATATAAAAAATACACACGAATTCATTTCATAAGCTTTTGTGGTTCTGAAAAGAACCTTTTTTTTATGGAAACGGTAAGGACAATACAGGGGGAGGCATTAAATTCAACCGCCAAATCCGTACAAGGTTCGACCTTGCCTTTTCAGGGCGTATACAACATCCATGGCTGTGACGGTTTTGCGTTTCGCATGTTCGGTATATGTTACGGCATCTCTGATAACATTTTCGAGAAATACTTTGAGTACTCCACGAGTTTCTTCGTATATCAAACCCGAAATACGTTTAACACCACCTCGACGGGCTAATCTTCTAATGGCAGGTTTCGTTATTCCTTGGATATTATCACGCAATACTTTACGATGACGTTTCGCTCCTCCTTTTCCTAAACCTTTACCTCCCTTGCCACGACCAGTCATTTCGAATGTTAAGAATAAATTATATACTGCACGATACGAATGAAATACTGTTAGTGATACTAACGACAGACTTCGACTAAAGTTCTACACCGAACTCGGTCGGGTTTTGTTAAATTTCATGACTCCGCCCACAACTGGAAATCGGACCAATGGCGTCTCGTCTAGATGGTATATAATAGTTGGCGTGTATAAGCCGACTCAGTTCATATGTTGTCCGTCTATCGTTCGGTATACATTTCGTTCGTTACAATTCGCAATAGGTTTTGAAAATGGCTCGTACCAAGCAGACCGCTCGTAAATCGACTGGAGGTAAAGCTCCGAGAAAACAATTAGCTACTAAAGCAGCTCGCAAAAGTGCACCGGCTACGGGAGGTGTTAAAAAACCTCATCGTTACAGACCCGGTACTGTTGCTCTCCGAGAAATTCGACGTTATCAGAAGAGTACTGAATTGTTGATTAGGAAATTACCCTTTCAACGTTTAGTTCGAGAAATCGCTCAAGATTTCAAAACCGATTTACGATTCCAAAGTTCAGCCGTCATGGCTTTGCAAGAAGCTAGCGAGGCGTATTTGGTAGGACTCTTCGAAGATACGAATTTGTGCGCCATTCACGCCAAGCGCGTTACCATTATGCCCAAAGACATTCAGTTAGCAAGGAGAATACGCGGAGAACGAGCTTAATTTCATATATATATATCCCAATATATATTGAAAATATATACAAAAAAAAGGTTCTTTTCAGAACCACAAAATGCAATTGATGAAAGAATTCGTTTATCGATAGATATGAATGAATGAATGAATGAATGTATGATATTTTCAATAACTCGCATCACGTAAATATTAAATCACGGGTGTTTGCAGAACATGTTCAGTATGATCCAAATATGGATTATAATACTGAAATTTTTTACTTTCCGAAACGAATCTTTCGAAAAGATCATTTTTAGAAACGGCTGAGATAAATAACGAAAAACAAGCGATCACTGAATGAAAGATCGCTCATAACATCACCATCTTTTCGTAAATTTCCTCTGATTCATATTTTTGAATACCTGGCATAAATCTCGAGTGACTTTTTGTAATATACCCTATACCAAAAATGAATCGTTCTCGAGATATTCGATCGTTTATACAGAAAAAGTAGGTATTATTCGGTTCTCGAGCCATTTCCCTATAAAATTGAAAACAAGTCTCATAGAATACATAAGCTATTATTGATTCATCAAAATATTACATTCCGTCGTCTTGTAGGAGGAGTAACATTTCCAAAATGATGAACGAGGTATTAGGAGTCGATGAGTAATTCTGAAGATATAAAAATCAGTGATTTCTCAAATGGAACACCCTTAGTTTGGAAATCTCGAAATGATTTTGACTCATTTTCCTGAAACGATCCCAATATCAGAAAATAAGTCAACTGTTCACAAGACATATTTCAATGAAATAGAAAGACAGAGCAATATTTTTTAATTTTTACTCTTTTACGAAATTATTCGATTCATATCAATTCGATAGTCGGCGGCGGCGGCGGAAGAAATATTATTTATCTATTTTTTTTCTGTTTATAGGGATAGGCTAGGTAGGTAGTTCTGACTATTTATTTATATATTTGTTGGACAGTTGAATTATATACGAATTCTTGTAAAAAAAATTGTGGCCCTGAAAAGGGCCATTTGTTTTCTTAGACTTCGTCGCCGGAGAGAGAAGTCAACTGATAGAAGAATTTACTTCTTCTTTTTTGGAGAGGCAGCTTTTTTGGCTTTCGGAGAAGATGCCGATGCAGGGGTCGCTTTCGCGGTTTTCGGTTTGGGTGCTTTCGGCTTTTTTGTTGGTCCTTTGTTAGTTTTCTTTGCTTTCGAAGGAGACTTGGTTTTACTAGCAGAAGTCGCGGACGAAACCTTAGAAGCGACGGTCTTTTTATCCTCGGCAGTTACCTTTTTAGGCTTGGCTGCGGCAGCCGCTTTCTTTTCCGGAGAGGCTTTCTTACCTTTCGGTGATGCAGCAGCCTTCTTGCCGGTTTTAGCTTTTTCACCAGCTACGCGTTTAACGGGAGTTTTTTTGGCCTTCGCACCGGCCGTACCGGACGTTTTCTTTTCGGTAGCCGACGGTTTTGCCGAACCAGAAGATGCCGATGCCAATTTGAACGACCCCGATGCACCTTTTCCTTTAGTTTGTACTAATGATCCGGAAGCAACCGCAGATTTAAGATATTTCTTGATGAAAGGTGCCACTTTTTCTGCGTCAGCCTTATAATTCGCCGCAATATATTTTTTTATGGCTTGTAAAGAGGAACCACCCCGTTCCTTCAATCCTTTAATAGCGTTATTAACCATTTCCGACGTAGGTGGGTGAGAAGGTTTACTTCTTGGATTTTTAACTTTCTTTTCTTTCTTCGCAGTAGACTGTGCCTGCGGCGACGAAGATGAATTAGCCGAAGCCGAAGAATTCTGATTTTCTATGTCTGCCATAGTAAAAAAACAACTGACAATATATTCTCGGAAGATAGATGCTACACTCGTTAGGCGTCTAGAGAGAATGATGTAGTCCTCTGGTGTTCCGTTTGTTTAAATATTCTGGGTCGAAGCACAGGCGGACGGGAGACTGAACGCTCGACATTCTCGTTAGACACGATATTGACGGCTTCCATTCTGCTGTCGAAATGTTCGCATCAACTTCTTTACGAAATCAATGCCGGTTTCCTATTTAGACTTCGACTAGCACAATAACGTGGATAGATTCTACGTATTCCGAAAATATTTTCTGATAAGAAAAAGCTAATATTAAACCTCGACAACTCACAGTAAATTACAATGAAATATGAAGTATTGATGATTTTGACGTAACTCCAGACAATTCCTTTCCGAAAATACTCGTAATCGATGATCTGGAAGGAACCTTCGAATAAATATCATAGGCGCGACTGTCTATAGAAACATGATACATTAGCCGATAATACTCGATAAATACACGAGTGAATAGGGGCATCGAAGAGACCTCGTGTCTACCTTCATACACGACTATAACCAAGAACCGACGCTTCTAATAGCATCAACATTTTCAAAAATTATCCCTATAAAAGTGTTCGATGAAAACGGCATTCGAATAATAACGAACGTTATTAATGTTATATTCGATAAGATATAATCATCGTAATATACTTTCAATAAAAAGGTCGATACTACAACACGAACGAACGAACGAACGACGATACTGTGAGCTCTATCTATAACGGAGTAATACACACCCACCCCCACCCGAAATATATAAATCGTCAATGTTATAGTCGAAATCAGAAATGCTAATCATAAACGTTTTTAGACAACATATTAGCACGTAAATAAAAAACACGTTAAAAAATAACATAAGTAATAGAGTACATGACTAGTATAACAGTAACGAACGTTAACTTTTTAGGTTGATAGGTAGGTAAGCACCATCTAAATATAGGTGGCAAAATTATTTATTATCATCGCGCGTTTCACGAAAGGAGGTAACAATGTACTGATAACAAGGCAACCCAACCGAGTGAGACCTAGCGCCCTAGCAAAAATAAATTATCATTCAGCGTCGAAACGATATTGTAAGAATTCTTTCATAAATATTTTGTGGTTCTGAAAAGAACCGTTTTTTTTTAAGAATGTATATCGTAGACCGGAATAAGTAAATTATTTCGAACTGGTATATTTCGTAACTGCTTTGGTGCCTTCGCTGACGGCGTGCTTCGCCAATTCACCAGGAAGTAACAGACGTACTGCAGTCTGAATTTCTCTGCTCGTAATAGTCGATCGCTTGTTATAATGAGCAAGACGGGAGGCTTCCGCTGCGATACGCTCAAATATATCATTTACGAAACTGTTCATGATGCTCATCGCTTTACTGGATATTCCGGTATCGGGATGGACTTGTTTCAATACTTTGTAGATATAAATTGCGTAACTTTCCTTCCTCCTCCTCTTCTTTTTCTTATCGGTCTTCGATATATTCTTTTGGGCCTTTCCGGCCTTCTTCGCAGCCTTTCCACTAGCTTTGGGTGGCATTCTGAAAATTTAATTTCGTCAATATCAAACAAACAAGTACTATCGTGCAGGTTTGCTTTCGACTCAATGTAAAAGACGCCACTCTGTCGTCACTATTTCAGATAGTAACTGGAACTCTAGTAGGCTCCGCCCACCGGAAAGTTGAGCGTTCGAGAACGCCCATTGGTCGGTAGGACGGTATTAATACAGGTCGATTCTATATAGAAATCATTGTATAGAAAGCTACTGTTAGAGCAACATCGAATAATTCTCAGTGAATTCTTTAAATTTATCCGATATATAATACTAATCTACGATTCGACATGTCTGGACGTGGAAAAGGAGGTAAAGTTAAGGGAAAGGCAAAGTCCCGTTCCAGTCGGGCTGGACTCCAATTCCCAGTAGGACGTATTCATCGACTCCTTCGTAAGGGAAATTATGCCGAACGAGTTGGTGCCGGCGCCCCGGTTTACTTAGCCGCAGTAATGGAATATTTGGCAGCTGAAGTCTTGGAATTGGCCGGTAATGCGGCTCGCGATAACAAAAAAACCCGTATCATTCCTAGACATTTACAGCTGGCCATTCGAAACGACGAAGAACTCAATAAATTGTTATCAGGAGTAACCATTGCTCAAGGTGGTGTTTTGCCCAATATTCAGGCGGTTTTGTTACCGAAAAAAACCGAAAAGAAGGCATAAGTACACATTTCCTGAGAGAGGAAAGCGACAAATAAAATATCGGCCCTTATCAGGGCCACAACGATTTTCTCTAATGAATTCGACAATTGCATATATTTTTTTTTTTTTCTTGTCATCGCTTTTCGATACAATTGTTGACGCAGCACGATATGCGATTGTTTCTTTCTTGCTTGCGCATATTTACGTATACATGTATACATGATTAATAATATTATTATTGTTCAACTTCTTATTTTCGTGCCGAAACAAGTGATTTCTATTTGCTGAAATCAAATATCAGAATGTCTGTACGTTTATTCGTGATGAAAATAAAATGTATGCAGTAATATCAGATTTAGGTATACAAATGAATAAACATAACAATATCCATAGAAATATTATACATTCTTGTTCGTGGAATTACAATATAGACAATCATGAGTAAATTGGAATGAATAAATGAAAAAAAAAAAAAATATACCTAATTAAATTATATAGCATAGATGAATGCATACATACATTTCAATATCTGCAGAAATGAATGACGAGTATATAAAAATAGGTTGTTATTATTATTCATAGTAATTTGTGAAATGGGATAGATGAATATTATAAGCATAAAACAATAATATTTGGACAGTGGTTCATTAACCTTCGATCAGTTTATGAATATTCATTTTTTCAATTTTTTCTTTACGTACAAATGGTATCGCGTTTTAAAGCGGCGTTTCAGAAAAGTTTCATATGTAATTTCTATTGGTGAATAATTGAATAGTTTGGGAGCTACCTAGCTAGCTAGCTAGATACCAGTAGCTTCCCTGTCCTATAGATTTAGAAACCGAGTGGTATATAATCTAATTGTACAGATCGTTCTTCTCTTTTCTTCTTCGTATACAGATGTAGTAAGGTTGAAATTAATAATTTCGTTAAGTATACAGGATAAAATGAAGCAATTATTCAGGTAATCAAAAGAATGACAGATAATGCTTAAAATTAGATGGGTATATCGTTCGAATTTAATTTGGTAATTCGTTAATTATTACTCACACCAAAGTAAAGTATATAAATCGAATTCGTTTTGAAAACAAATTGTGGTTCTGAAAAGAACCGTTTTTTTTTTTAAATTTCTCGTCGGAATATGAATCTAACCGCCGAAACCATATAATGTACGCCCTTGACGTTTGAGAGCGTATACTACGTCCATGGCCGTGACGGTTTTTCTTTTGGCGTGTTCTGTATATGTTACCGCATCTCTGATAACATTTTCGAGAAATACTTTGAGTACTCCACGAGTTTCTTCGTATATCAATCCGGATATACGTTTTACACCTCCACGACGAGCTAATCTTCTGATGGCAGGCTTCGTAATTCCTTGAATATTATCTCGCAACACTTTGCGATGTCTTTTTGCTCCGCCTTTTCCTAATCCCTTTCCTCCTTTTCCTCTACCAGTCATTTTGTGTAATACAAACGGAAGATTATAGAGAAAAAAAGTACGAGCGAAATACG
>NW_027412553.1:204278-211778 GCF_025532065.1 Leptinotarsa decemlineata | reverse complement strand
TCGATCCGTTTCGAAACGTACCTATCCCCCTATAGCGGCGTTTCGAGCACATCGCCCGTTTTCCGTTAACGCTGACGGGACCCTACGCGACTTTCGGTTTTTTCCACTTTTCGTATAGTCCTAGTCAATATAATTTATATCCGTCGATATGATATTGTATCAGACATGAATACGCATATCGATCGATATATTAAAATATTATAGGATAACGTTCTGACAACAGGACGTCTCGATTACAATGTTTATCGGAAAGTGTAGTGAAAATTTGTGTAAGGCCTATACCGCTTTCTCGCCATTACAACATATGAGTTGAGACGGTGAGACGATACTTGAATTAATGGGAGCAAACAGAATTTCGGAAGCGTGATAAAAAATTTTCAAAGAGAAATTTTGGCGAAAATTTCACTATACTTTCCGATATTTTCACCACACTTTCCGTTATTTTCACCACACTTTCCGTTCATGATTATTTTCGCCAAAATTTCCGTCTGAAATTTTTTCTTCACGCTTCCGAAATTCTGCTCGCACCCAGAAGGCAGAGGTAAACTTTCATTACACTTTCCGTTATATTTATGTTTTCACTACACTTTCCGATACTTTTATATTTTCACCACACTTTCCGTTCATGATTTATTTTCGCCAAAATTTCCATCTGAAATGTTTTCTTCACGCTTCCGAAATTCTGCTCGCTCCCAGAAGGCAGAGGTAAACTTTCATTACACTTTCCGTTATATTTATGTTTTCACTACACTTTCCGTTATCTTTTATATTTTCACCACACTTTCCGTTCATGATTATTTTCGCCAAAATTTCCATCTGAAATATTTTCTTCACGCTTCCGAAATTCTGCTGCTCCCAGAAGGCAGAGGTAAACTTTCATTACACTTTCCGTTATATTTATGTTTTCACTACACTTTCCGTTATATTTATGTTTTCACTACACTTTCCGTTATCTTTTATATTTTCACCACACTTTCCGTTCACGATTATTTTCGCCAAAGTTTCCATCTGAAATATTTTCTTCACGCTTCCGAAATTCTGCTCGCTCCCAGAAGGCAGAGGTAAACTTTCATTACACTTTCCGTTATATTTATGTTTTCACTACACTTTCCGTTATCTTTTATATTTTCACTACACTTTCCGTTCGGGTTATTTCGCCAAAGTTTCCATCTGAAATATTTTCTTCACGCTTCCGAAATTCTGCTCGCTCCCAGAAGGCAGAGGTAAACTTTCATTACACTTTCCGTTATATTTATGTTTTCACTACACTTTCCGTTATCTTTTATATTTTCACTACACTTTCCGTTCGGGTTATTTCGCCAAAATTTCCAATTCAAATTTTTATTTCACGCTTCCGATATTCTGCTTGCTCGCGGAAGGCAGAGGTAAACGTTCACTACACTTTCCGTTATCTTTTATATTTTCACTACACTTTCCGTTATCTTTTATATTTTCACTACACTTTCCGTTCGGGTTATTTCGCCAAAATTTCCAATTCAAATTTTTATTTCACGCTTCCGATATTCTGCTTGCTACCGGAGGGCAGAGGTCGATTAAGTTTGACGATAGTCGTGTCACTAAGTGTTCTGGCGATGTTCTAAATTTACTGTAGTCTCTGGAGATACCCTACATTTTGTTTTATAAAAGAGAAGACATTAGTAGATCAAGATGTTCACATGATGTGGTGCTTGCTGCTGCTGCAGGTTTTTCCGGGTTTTCCTGCAGCTGAAAAAGCAAATGCGCCACTGGAATCATCAATGAAGTCGCCCCTCCGGAGCGTCAATTAAATTTTGTTGTTTCATAATTTCATGATTTGTATTACTTTCTTGACCTGAGACTTACTTCAAAAATATAAAAAATACACACGAATTCATTTCATAAGCTTTTGTGGTTCTGAAAAGAACCTTTTTTTTATGGAAACGGTAAGGACAATACAGGGGGAGGCATTAAATTCAACCGCCAAATCCGTACAAGGTTCGACCTTGCCTTTTCAGGGCGTATACAACATCCATGGCTGTGACGGTTTTGCGTTTCGCATGTTCGGTATATGTTACGGCATCTCTGATAACATTTTCGAGAAATACTTTGAGTACTCCACGAGTTTCTTCGTATATCAAACCCGAAATACGTTTAACACCACCTCGACGGGCTAATCTTCTAATGGCAGGTTTCGTTATTCCTTGGATATTATCACGCAATACTTTACGATGACGTTTCGCTCCTCCTTTTCCTAAACCTTTACCTCCCTTGCCACGACCAGTCATTTCGAATGTTAAGAATAAATTATATACTGCACGATACGAATGAAATACTGTTAGTGATACTAACGACAGACTTCGACTAAAGTTCTACACCGAACTCGGTCGGGTTTTGTTAAATTTCATGACTCCGCCCACAACTGGAAATCGGACCAATGGCGTCTCGTCTAGATGGTATATAATAGTTGGCGTGTATAAGCCGACTCAGTTCATATGTTGTCCGTCTATCGTTCGGTATACATTTCGTTCGTTACAATTCGCAATAGGTTTTGAAAATGGCTCGTACCAAGCAGACCGCTCGTAAATCGACTGGAGGTAAAGCTCCGAGAAAACAATTAGCTACTAAAGCAGCTCGCAAAAGTGCACCGGCTACGGGAGGTGTTAAAAAACCTCATCGTTACAGACCCGGTACTGTTGCTCTCCGAGAAATTCGACGTTATCAGAAGAGTACTGAATTGTTGATTAGGAAATTACCCTTTCAACGTTTAGTTCGAGAAATCGCTCAAGATTTCAAAACCGATTTACGATTCCAAAGTTCAGCCGTCATGGCTTTGCAAGAAGCTAGCGAGGCGTATTTGGTAGGACTCTTCGAAGATACGAATTTGTGCGCCATTCACGCCAAGCGCGTTACCATTATGCCCAAAGACATTCAGTTAGCAAGGAGAATACGCGGAGAACGAGCTTAATTTCATATATATATATCCCAATATATATTGAAAATATATACAAAAAAAAGGTTCTTTTCAGAACCACAAAATGCAATTGATGAAAGAATTCGTTTATCGATAGATATGAATGAATGAATGAATGAATGTATGATATTTTCAATAACTCGCATCACGTAAATATTAAATCACGGGTGTTTGCAGAACATGTTCAGTATGATCCAAATATGGATTATAATACTGAAATTTTTTACTTTCCGAAACGAATCTTTCGAAAAGATCATTTTTAGAAACGGCTGAGATAAATAACGAAAAACAAGCGATCACTGAATGAAAGATCGCTCATAACATCACCATCTTTTCGTAAATTTCCTCTGATTCATATTTTTGAATACCTGGCATAAATCTCGAGTGACTTTTTGTAATATACCCTATACCAAAAATGAATCGTTCTCGAGATATTCGATCGTTTATACAGAAAAAGTAGGTATTATTCGGTTCTCGAGCCATTTCCCTATAAAATTGAAAACAAGTCTCATAGAATACATAAGCTATTATTGATTCATCAAAATATTACATTCCGTCGTCTTGTAGGAGGAGTAACATTTCCAAAATGATGAACGAGGTATTAGGAGTCGATGAGTAATTCTGAAGATATAAAAATCAGTGATTTCTCAAATGGAACACCCTTAGTTTGGAAATCTCGAAATGATTTTGACTCATTTTCCTGAAACGATCCCAATATCAGAAAATAAGTCAACTGTTCACAAGACATATTTCAATGAAATAGAAAGACAGAGCAATATTTTTTAATTTTTACTCTTTTACGAAATTATTCGATTCATATCAATTCGATAGTCGGCGGCGGCGGCGGAAGAAATATTATTTATCTATTTTTTTTTCTGTTTATAGGGATAGGCTAGGTAGGTAGTTCTGACTATTTATTTATATATTTGTTGGACAGTTGAATTATATACGAATTCTTGTAAAAAAAATTGTGGCCCTGAAAAGGGCCATTTGTTTTCTTAGACTTCGTCGCCGGAGAGAGAAGTCAACTGATAGAAGAATTTACTTCTTCTTTTTTGGAGAGGCAGCTTTTTTGGCTTTCGGAGAAGATGCCGATGCAGGGGTCGCTTTCGCGGTTTTCGGTTTGGGTGCTTTCGGCTTTTTTGTTGGTCCTTTGTTAGTTTTCTTTGCTTTCGAAGGAGACTTGGTTTTACTAGCAGAAGTCGCGGACGAAACCTTAGAAGCGACGGTCTTTTTATCCTCGGCAGTTACCTTTTTAGGCTTGGCTGCGGCAGCCGCTTTCTTTTCCGGAGAGGCTTTCTTACCTTTCGGTGATGCAGCAGCCTTCTTGCCGGTTTTAGCTTTTTCACCAGCTACGCGTTTAACGGGAGTTTTTTTGGCCTTCGCACCGGCCGTACCGGACGTTTTCTTTTCGGTAGCCGACGGTTTTGCCGAACCAGAAGATGCCGATGCCAATTTGAACGACCCCGATGCACCTTTTCCTTTAGTTTGTACTAATGATCCGGAAGCAACCGCAGATTTAAGATATTTCTTGATGAAAGGTGCCACTTTTTCTGCGTCAGCCTTATAATTCGCCGCAATATATTTTTTTATGGCTTGTAAAGAGGAACCACCCCGTTCCTTCAATCCTTTAATAGCGTTATTAACCATTTCCGACGTAGGTGGGTGAGAAGGTTTACTTCTTGGATTTTTAACTTTCTTTTCTTTCTTCGCAGTAGACTGTGCCTGCGGCGACGAAGATGAATTAGCCGAAGCCGAAGAATTCTGATTTTCTATGTCTGCCATAGTAAAAAAACAACTGACAATATATTCTCGGAAGATAGATGCTACACTCGTTAGGCGTCTAGAGAGAATGATGTAGTCCTCTGGTGTTCCGTTTGTTTAAATATTCTGGGTCGAAGCACAGGCGGACGGGAGACTGAACGCTCGACATTCTCGTTAGACACGATATATTGACGGCTTCCATTCTGCTGTCGAAATGTTCGCATCAACTTCTTTACGAAATCAATGCCGGTTTCCTATTTAGACTTCGACTAGCACAATAACGTGGATAGATTCTACGTATTCCGAAAATATTTTCTGATAAGAAAAAGCTAATATTAAACCTCGACAACTCACAGTAAATTACAATGAAATATGAAGTATTGATGATTTTGACGTAACTCCAGACAATTCCTTTCCGAAAATACTCGTAATCGATGATCTGGAAGGAACCTTCGAATAAATATCATAGGCGCGACTGTCTATAGAAACATGATACATTAGCCGATAATACTCGATAAATACACGAGTGAATAGGGGCATCGAAGAGACCTCGTGTCTACCTTCATACACGACTATAACCCGACCCTTCTAACGCAGCAATAGCATCAAAATCCCCAAAAATTATCCCTATAAACGTGTTCGATGAAAACGGCACGATTCGAAATAACAAACGATAATATAATCATAAATATAATCATCGAATATACCAATAAAAAGGTCGATACTAACAACACGAACGAACGAACGAACGAACGACGATACTGTGAGCTCTATCTATAACGGAGTAATACACACCCACCCCCACCCGAAATATAAATCGTCAATGTTATAGTCGAAATCAGAAATGCTAATCATAAACGTTTTTAGACAACATATTAGCACGTAAATAAAAAAACACGTTAAAAAAATAACATAAGTAATAGAGTACATGACTAGTATAACAGTAACGAACGTTAACTTTTAAGGTTGATAGGTAGGTAAGCACCATCTAAATATAGGTGGCAAAATTATTTATTATCATCGCGCGTTTCACGAAAGGAGGTAACAGTACTGATAACAAGGCAACCCAACCGAGTGAGACCTAGCGCCCTAGCAAAAATAAATTATCATTCAGCGTCGAAACGATATTGTAAGAATTCTTTCATAAATATTTTGTGGTTCTGAAAAGAACCGTTTTTTTTTAAGAATGTATATCGTAGACCGGAATAAGTAAATTATTTCGAACTGGTATATTTCGTAACTGCTTTGGTGCCTTCGCTGACGGCGTGCTTCGCCAATTCACCAGGAAGTAACAGACGTACTGCAGTCTGAATTTCTCTGCTCGTAATAGTCGATCGCTTGTTATAATGAGCAAGACGGGAGGCTTCCGCTGCGATACGCTCAAATATATCATTTACGAAACTGTTCATGATGCTCATCGCTTTACTGGATATTCCGGTATCGGATGGACTTGTTTCAATACTTTGTAGATATAAATTGCGTAACTTTCCTTCCTCCTCCTCTTCTTTTTCTTATCGGTCTTCGATATATTCTTTTGGGCCTTTCCGGCCTTCTTCGCAGCCTTTCCACTAGCTTTGGGTGGCATTCTGAAAATTTAATTTCGTCAATATCAAACAAACAAGTACTATCGTGCAGGTTTGCTTTCGACTCAATGTAAAAGACGCTTTGACGATCATCTTCAGTTCATTCAGGATTTGGAGACCAGCTCCCCTACCCTTTCGGCTGATCATTGGCCTTGAGATGGGCCAATGGGTACATGACTGATGGATGACGGCATGAAGTCCTTAGACATCAGTCCGCCCTTCACGGATACCCCTACCTGGCTGGGGTGGGATGGATGAAAAAGTTATTATCCTTTAACGGGGACATGAGGGCCTCATTCGACAGAGTGTCGGGGCCTTCTATATCGGAGGGGTCGTCTACAGCATAATCTGTGGCTTCCCTAACTAACGGGTTTTCGTGAGTTTCCGTTTTTTCGAAAACTCTCTCTCATTCCTCGACTGAATGGACTGCCGAATGGAAGGCAGCTGCAAATCTCTGCGGATGCTTCATTCCGCACGAACCAAGGAGCATTCACAATCATCCTAATTAGCTTATTTTGTAACCTTTCCAAAATGAAAATGTTGGACGGAGCCGCTTGTCCCCAGACGCCTGAAGCGTACATGATGACAGGCTTGAACATCGAGTTGTAGATCATAATTTTGTTTTTAAGACTCATCTTGGATTTTCTGTTGATCAGAGGGTACAGACCGGCGATCCGACCTCGATCTTGGACTTAACGTACATGATGTGCGGGTTCCAAGTGAGCCTACGGTCTATTAAAAGGCCGAGGTACTTTACCACCCGCGCTTGCCAGTCAATCTCCCTCCCAGAGACTCTCACTTTTCTGGCCGGAGAAGATAGTAATCTCCCCATGGTATCGCCTGAGTCTTTTCCGGGTTTACTCGGATCTTCCATTCGAGGTACCAGCGCTCGAGGTCGTCCAATGCACGTTGCATGTAGACGACGCCGAGCTCACGCCCCATGGAAGACAAGTAGAGCCTGTTCATCGGCGTACAGGGATATCTTCACTCTATCGACCCTGGCAGGTCGCTTGTATAGAGTGAGTACAACGTCGGAGAGAGCACGGCCCCCTGTGGCACTCCAGCGATGATCTCTCTGTTGTCAGACAGAGAGCCCTCTACTCTAACCTGAAAGGTTCTGCCCTCAGGAAAGATCCGATCCACCGGACCAGGCCCCGAGGTAGGTCGAGCGCGTTTAGCTTTATGTATAAGGCCTTCGTGCCA
>NW_027412553.1:196508-204178 GCF_025532065.1 Leptinotarsa decemlineata | reverse complement strand
CGATAACAAAAAAACCCGTATCATTCCTAGATCCGCATTCGACGAAGATCATCGAGAGCGCTCGCAGGTTACTATACGAATAAATACAACACAACGATCTTAGAAGGAGCATTTTCGTTACTGATATTTTGCTTTAAATTGACAATATAATTGTAAATGGAAACCTAAAAGACTGGACATTGGTTTTGTCTAACTTCGAATTAGAAAGATTGTACAAGGAGTCTTCGGCTACAGTTTCTACTGGCAGATTTGGAAGTAAAAAAACCAAATTACTTCCCAATCTGAATTCGTATACGACCACACTGTGGAACAGATTTTCTGGCCTTTATCAAGGCCGAGCTCCAACGACGACCCAGAAATCAGGAATCCAGGATATATTATAAAACAGGTCTTTCTCAAGGCCAGACTACTGCAAACGGAACTTTTCAGTTCTAATCCTGCCCTTCTCAGGGCTTACACAATGAATTCGCATTTCTTCGTCTTCGGCACTACGCCGCACCGAGGGACCCACTAGCCGGCCTCCTTGGACGTATTTGGCCTACCCAGGCTTGAATACATCGGGAGGTACGCCTACCCAGTATATCTAAGGGACAGTCTACGTGGGCTGTCCCATTGCACTGATATCTGGGGGCTTTAAAGCGACCCTGCGCCTCCGGAGGCGGTCTCTTTCCTTCGGGCCTAGGGAGTTAGGTAGGTCAAATCGCGATAGTGTGTCGGCTAGGTGGTTAGGGATCGTAGGGAACCCTCTGGTCCGGCCTAGTGCCATCGTGGTGGCCAGCTGTACCCCCGCGGCGCCTGTTAGACAGCTAGAAAGTTTAGGGTATACTAATAATAAATTCGAGACTTTGTGGTGTAAACAAAAGAAGGTCTTGCCCCGGAAATCTGCGACGATGCAGGGGACGCGAGGCGTTCAGGACTGGGAGTTAATCTTCGAGGACGACGATACATACGGAAATAGATCCTCCGGTGGCCTAGCACCCGCCGGCTCTGGTCTGCCTGCGACGAGCGACCTAGGAGCAAGAGGTCTCTTGCAAACTCACGCCCAGCCGGGTACCTTTTTGGGACCGCTCCGGGAACCGTCTCGGCGTCATGGCGCCCAACGTGGGGCCAAATGAGTCTCCCGAAGGAGGCATCAACACTAGAAGCTACTTCTTTTGACGAAGAAGCGAGATTTGGGATAGAGGAAAGGCAAACTAACCCTTTCAGTAGGCTTACGTCAAGCTTTGATGAAGGAGCTGATGCACCGGGTTTCGAAAGCCCTAGCAGCACCTTCAGGGATGCAGAAGGGGGGTCCTTCCATGTGATAAGTGAAGGAGAATCTCCTTCATCCCTTCCAACCACCTTGACTCTCCCAAGGATAACTACAGGACACGTTAGTCCTTCTCAAGAATGGCCCTCTCTGGCTTCGGGCCAAATAAAAACAAGCCAGTGGCGCCCACAGAAACAGGTTTCTTTCCAGCCCCAAGTGGAGACCACGAAAGAACCAGTAAAAAGGGAGAATCCTGTATCACAGGACGACCCAATAAATCGTTTGGCAGTAGCACTGTGTAATGCAATAGGCCAGGCTCAGAGGTCAAACAATAGCCGGTTTGAACGATTTCGGCTACCCACTTTTTCAGGAAGTGAAAATGAGGACCCTAAGGTCTTCATATCAAAGTTAACTGTAGAACTAGAAAGGAGTGGAGTACCAGAAGAAGATTGGGTCCATATCCTGTTCGCCCAGTTAACAGGGGAGGCCACGAAATGGGCCTCGATCTACGCACAAACTCAGATATCGTGGCAAATGATGGTGTCACGCCTAACTCAAAAGTATGCCAGCCCAGAAATGCTGGCAAAGCTCACTTCCAAGTTTTATGGTGAGAACCAGGATCGCAATACGAAGGTCGACGTATTCATCATAAGGAAGCTTGGACTCGCAAAGAGGTTGTTTCCGTATATGCGAGAACGAGAAGTTCTGCCCATTATAACCCAGCTGCTGTTGCCTGAACTGAGATGTTTCTTTAGGGGGAAAAGTTACTCAGATATAGAAACATTTATACAGGACGCGGCTGGTATCGAAGAAGACGTACGGCTGTCTAAATCAGTCCCTAGAAGCTTCAATACTCAAACCAGCCCAAACTCAACCAATTCCCAGGCTAACAATGCTCCGCGTAGCCAAGGAATTGGAGTAATAATAGGGCAAGCAATTCAACAGAAGTGTATCGACCACCACATCGAGCAACCCAGCAACAGGGACCACCTTCGTCTAGGCCAGCCCCAACGCTTCTCGTGGGAGCCACAATAATGTAGTAGAGACAGCTCCCACTCTCCAAAACGGAGAGGCGGAAAACTAGATGGGGCCGGAGTGGACAGCAGTGGAGAGCTAAAGGCCCCAATGAATTTCAACCACTGCAATAATATAAGCCCCTGCACGAAAGTAATTCCTTCAGATCTCGAGTGCTACATGTCACTCGCTGAAGAACGCCCCCTTCTCGGAAGAAGCCTTCCGAGAATCCCCTGTGTAATAAATTCCTTGAACCTCTCAGCCTTAGTAGACACGGAGCCTCTAGTAACTTCATTCAATCCGGCGTTCTAGCCAATATGGACCTGACCAGGCTCCCGAACCCGGCCACGGTATTTATGGGGTGCGAGAGCAATGTAAGTCAGAGTTTGGGCCAGATTACGCTACCAGTGGAGATTGAAGAAAGAAGGTTTGAAATTAAATTCACCGTATTGTCCAAACTACAGGAGAAGGTCATATTTGGCCTTCCTTTCCTCCGAAAAACCCAGGCCACGATTGATGTTGGCCGAGGGTCAATTTATTTTGGCCAAGCTCCGCGCTTATGTATATACTTTGAGGCTGATAATGCAAAACAGAGATCCCTGAGAACTATTAGTCCTGTACAATTGGAGGATTCCCAATTTTCCGGAGAAACAAAGGACAAGATATTGGCAGTAATAAATCAGTTCCCCGATGTGTTCGAGGAAACGATCCGCCAACCTCAAACTAAGGCGGTAGTCCACAAAATCCGCGTTCGCGAAGAACGACCATTTAGGCAGTCCAGATACGGCAAAATGTCAGAGGCACGGAAGGCAATTGTCCACGAAGAAATTTCTAAGTTACTAGAAGCAGGGGTAATTGCCAGAAGTACCTCGCCGTACTGTTCCCCGGTGGTTCTTGTTCCCAAGAAGGAGGGAAAGTTGCGGTTTTGTGTGGACTACCGGCAAATCAATAAATTGATTATTACCGAGGCCCCATACTTACCACCAATACAGGAGACTGTTCGTGAAATGGGCAAAGCATCCCTATTCACCACGTTAGATCTCCGAAATGGATTTTGGCAAGCTCCCCTGGACCGAGAGTCCCGAAAGTATACGGCTTTTGGAGGTCCAGACGGAGCAGTATACGAATTTAAAGTCCTGAGTTTTGGATTAAAAAATGGACCTGCAGTGTTCCAAAAGCTAATGTCAGAGGTTCTGGTAGGCTTTGTAGATAAATTCTGCAAAGTCTACCTCGACGATATAATCGTTTACTCGCACAGCCTAGAGGAACACTGCAACCATTTACAGTTAATCCTGGAGCGGCTTCGACTACATGGGCTGTGGCTTTCGCCATCAAAATGCAAATTCGGATCTACCACCCTAAACTATTTAGGTAGAGTCGTCTCCAAAGACGGTAACAAGCCCCAGGAACAACATATTTTGCACGTCCAAGAATTTCCTCCCCCATCGAATATCAAACAAGTGCGAGCTTTCCTAGGCACTGCCGGATGGCTTCGGGAATATATCCCGAAGTTTGCCGAAGTGGCCGCACCCCTCACAGACCTCATAGACAAAAAGAAAAAGTTCCAATGGAGTCAGGAAGCTCAAAGGAGCTTCCAGGCTATTAAAGATGCAGTGTCACAACCCCTGGAACTGGCACGACCTGACCCTGATCTCCCTTACGGCTTGCAAACAGACGCCAGCCACATCGGCATTGGTGCGGTGTTATTTCAACTGGAACCGCAGACCAAGGAACGAAAGATAATTGCATACGGCAGCGCAAAATTAAACGCGACTGAGCGCAAATATCATATAAATGAGATTGAATGCCTTGCCGTTGTATGGGGATTAAAAAATATAGACACTACCTTCAAGACGGTCACTTCACGCTGTTTACGGACAACTCGGCCCTAACGTGGCTGGATCGTATGAAGGATGAGAAAGCCAAATTAACCCGTTGGTCTCTACTCCTCCAGGAGTACGACTTCACGATAGAACATATTCCGGGGAAGAGAAACCAACTCCGGATTTTCTTTCACGAAACCCCACGGAAAATGAAACTAATGTCGATATAGACAATGACGTAGAGAGGATGTTTTTCCCTCATAAAAAGGCCGACGGCGATGAGGAAAATGAAGACGAGATGCTGTGCCAGTTGATGGATGAATTGAGCGAAATGCTCAACGTCTGCGACATGGTCTGTGTGACAACCGGCGATTTCGAGACATTGAACCAGTTGCGAACCTGGTTTGAAGAGATCGCTGAGTTGCAAAAAGCCAGTGACAGCGTTAGGCGGTTCCGGATCCGGATCGAGAGGGCCCGGACTAACCCGGAACCGTCTGAATACGAACAACGTATTTTGCATGATTTTGTTATGGAGGATAATCTACTTTATTACATCGGACCAAACCAAGACGTGAAAAGGTTGCTAGTCCCGAGGCGCTGTTGGGACACGTTGATCAAACGATACCATGATGGCGCCGGACATCCGGGAATCGATGAGACTCAGAATCAAGTCAGCAGGCATTTTTATTGGTCCAATATGCGTAAACAAATCGCAGCGTACGTAAACACTTGCTTGACTTGCGCGACCACTAAGAGAAGTCCCCCGCAGGAGGCTGCCCCTTTGCGTCCCAACGAACCGGAACGACCGTGGCAGATGGTATCTATCGATGTTCTGGGACCCTACAGCCCTAGTGAAAAGGGAAACCGATACATTTTACTAGCCACCGATTGCTTTAGTAAGTGGGTGGAGTGCCGCACAGTAGAATCTGCTCAAGCAAATACAGCAATCGAGTTTGTGGCACAGGAAGTTGGTTATCGGTGGGGATTCCCAGAAATAATCATTAGCGATAGTGCTGCTATGTTCCTCGGACGGAACTGGGAAACGTTCTGCGAAAGAAATGAGATTCAGATCAGGAATAGTCCGGGCTATCATCAACAGGCCAATCCAGTCGAGCGGCGAGTTCAAGAGCTGAAAAAAATGTTGCGGGCTGCCCTAATCGGGAAGCCAGAGTCACAGTGGGAACGTCTCTTGCCAGAGGCGATTTTTAACTTGAGAACGAGAGTAAACGCCGCGACTGGTATGACACCGTGTCAGCTTTTACTGGGCTATGAATTGCCTCGGCCAGGCGACTGGGACACTCCTTTGCAAAAGAGGCGGAAACCTCGAAATGAGGATCGTGCCCAGCGCGTAGAGGCAGCCCAGGAAAAATCTAGAGCATATCGGGCGAAACGTTATCCGGATCGAGACAAAGTGCCGGCCTTGACACTTACCCCAGGCCAGTGGGTGCTATGCCGAAACCAGGATAAGAACACTAAAAAGAATTTTGGCCCAACCTGGACGACGCCTTGCCGCGTAGTGAGACAACTCGGTCCAAGTACGTACGTGGTAAATAAAGGGGGTGTAGATCGGGTCATCCACGTGGATGATCTGCGACCCGCACCTCCTCCGCGTGAAGGGCAAGATCATCTAGACCCACGCCATGCGGACTTATAGATAGAAATTAGAAATAAGGTAGTTAAGATCTCCTATGTAGACTCGAGCCGCACAACGGAGCCTGCAAGGGGACAGGCGAGGAAGTGTGTGCGAGCACTCAATGTAAATAGTTAAGTTTAGTTAAGAGGGGAAGATGTTGTGTATATTAGTATGTAAGGAAATTTTGTAACCAGAATTGTGTAATGTTGTTTATTTTGAAAAGATTTTTAATAAAGAACACTTCCCAGTCTCAGCTAGCTAGAAACTGTATGCGACTTCTTTAGGCGGGGGGGTGTTACCAATGTCCAGATCTTTAACAAAAGCGATTAGAGTATATTAACCGCGAGAACGAATGATCATCGAGAGACGGCAGCGGCAAGGTAGGCGGAGCCTGCGCGCGCTCGCCGCGAACGAATAAATACCGCGCGCCGCGGTCGGAACAGTCAGAGCTCGACTTCTGATAGTCAAGTCCGCTTCGCAGTCTGCGCTCGAGTTACTAAGAATTACAAAAATCTTAGAGGAGATTTTGCTGAATAATAAATTGACAATATAATTGTAAATGGAAACCTAAAAGACTGGACATTGGTTTTGTCTAACTTCGAATTAGAAAGATTGTACAAGGAGTCTTCGGCTACAGTTTCTACTGGCAGAGATTTGGGAAGTAAAAAAACCAAATTTACTTCCCAATCTGAATTCGTATACGACCACACTGTGGAACAGATTTTCTGGCCTTTATCAAGGCCGAGCTCCAACGACGACCCAGAAATCAGGAATCCAGGATATATTATAAAACAGGTCTTTCTCAAGGCCAGACTACTGCAAACGGAACTTTTCAGTTCTAATCCTGCCCTTCTCAGGGCTTACACAAAGAATTCGCATTTCTTCGTCTTCGGCACTACGCCGCACCGAGGGACCCACTAGCCGGCCTCCTTGGACGTATTTGGCCTACCCAGGCTTGAATACATCGGGAGGTACGCCTACCCAGTATATCTAAGGGACAGTCTACGTGGGCTGTCCCATTGCACTGATATCTGGGGGCTTTAAAGCGACCCTGCGCCTCCGGAGGCGGTCTCTTTCCTTCGGGCCTAGGGAGTTAGGTAGGTCAAATCGCGATAGTGTGTCGGCTAGGTGGTTAGGGATCGTAGGGAACCCTCTGGTCCGGCCTAGTGCCATCGTGGTGGCCAGCTGTACCCCCGCGGCGCCTGTTAGACAGCTAGAAAGTTTAGGGTATACTAATAATAAATTCGAGACTTTGTGGTGTAAACAAAAGAAGGTCTTGCCCCGGAAATCTGCGACGATGCAGGGGACGCGAGGCGTTCAGGACTGGGAGTTAATCTTCGAGGACGACGATACATACGGAAATAGATCCTCCGGTGGCCTAGCACCCGCCGGCTCTGGTCTGCCTGCGACGAGCGACCTAGGAGCAAGAGGTCTCTTGCAAACTCACGCCCAGCCGGGTACCTTTTTGGGACCGCTCCGGGAACCGTCTCGGCGTCAGAAAGCTGGTTTTGTCTTGTTTTTGGGGGACACGCCCACTTTCTTCGATTCAACCAATGGTAGAAGTTCCCTATCCTTATACCTGAATAAAACTGTTAACGACCGATCGTGAAGGCTCACTAATCAGTATTTGTCGTTCGACTGAGGAACTATTCGTATACGATGGCTCGTACAAAGCAAACAGCTCGCAAATCTACCGGAGGTAAAGCCCCTAGAAAACAGTTGGCTACTAAAGCCGCCCGAAAAAGCGCACCCGCTACTGGAGGAGTTAAGAAACCTCACAGATACAGACCCGGTACTGTCGCTCTTCGAGAGATTCGTCGTTACCAAAAAAGTACGGAATTATTAATCCGAAAACTACCATTCCAGAGATTAGTAAGAGAAATCGCCCAAGATTTTAAAACTGATTTGCGATTCCAAAGTTCAGCCGTTATGGCTCTACAAGAGGCTAGCG
>NW_027412553.1:179008-186508 GCF_025532065.1 Leptinotarsa decemlineata | reverse complement strand
TTTTTCTTCACGCTTCCGAAATTCTGCTCGCTCCCAGAAGGCAGAGGTAAACTTTCATTACACTTTCCGTTATATTTATGTTTTCACTACACTTTCCGTTATCTTTTATATTTTCACTACACTTTCCGTTCGGGTTATTTCGCCAAAATTTCCATTTCAAATTTTTATTTCACGCTTCCGATATTCTGCTTGTTCGCGGAAGGCAGAGGTAAACTTTCATTACACTTTCCGTTATATTTATGTTTTCACTACACTTTCCGATACTTTTATATTTTCACCACACTTTCCGTTCACGATTATTTTCGCCAAAGTTTCCATCTGAAATTTTTTCTTCACGCTTCCGAAATTCTGCTCGCACCCAGAAGGCAGAGGTAAACTTTCATTACACTTTCCGTTATATTTATGTTTTCACTACACTTTCCGATACTTTTATATTTTCACCACACTTTCCGATACTTTTATATTTTCACCACACTTTCCGTTCATGATTTATTTTCGCCAAAATTTCCATCTGAAATGTTTTCTTCACGCTTCCGAAATTCTGCTGCTCCCAGAAGGCAGAGGTAAACTTTCATTACACTTTCCGTTATATTTATGTTTTCACTACACTTTCCGATACTTTTATATTTTCACCACACTTTCCGTTCACGATTATTTTCGCCAAAGTTTCCATCTGAAATATTTTCTTCACGCTTCCGAAATTCTGCTCGCTCCCAGAAGGCAGAGGTAAACTTTCATTACACTTTCCGTTATATTTATGTTTCACTACACTTTCCGATACTTTTATATTTTCACCACACTTTCCGTTCACGATTATTTTCGCCAAAGTTTCCATCTGAAATATTTTCTTCACGCTTCCGAAATTCTGCTCGCTCCCAGAAGGCAGAGGTAAACTTTCATTACACTTTCCGTTATATTTATGTTTTCACTACACTTTCCGTTATCTTTTATATTTTCACTACACTTTCCGTTCGGGTTATTTCGCCAAAATTTCCAATTCAAATTTTTATTTCACGCTTCCGATATTCTGCTTGCTCGCGGAAGGCAGAAGTAAACGTTCACTACACTTTCCGGTATATTTATGTTTTCACTACACTTTCCGCTACTTTTAAATTTTCACTACACTTTCCGTTTTCTTTTATATTTTCACTACACTTTCCGTTCGGGTTATTTCGCCAAAATTTCCATTTCAAATTTTTATTTCACGCTTCCGATATTCTGCTTGTTCGCGGAAGGCAGAGGTAAACGTTCACTACACTTTCCGTTATCTTTTATATTTTCACTACACTTTCCGTTATCTTTTATATTTTCACTACACTTTCCGTTCGGGTTATTTCGCCAAAATTTCCAATTCAAATTTTTATTTCACGCTTCCGATATTCTGCTTGCTACCGGAGGGCAGAGGTCGATTAAGTTTGACGATAGTCGTGTCACTAAGTGTTCTGGCGATGTTCTAAATTTACTGTAGTCTCTGGAGATACCCTACATTTTGTTTTATAAAAGAGAAGACATTAGTAGATCAAGATGTTCACATGATGTGGTGCTTGCTGCTGCTGCAGGTTTTTCCGGGTTTTCCTGCAGCTGAAAAAGCAAATGCGCCACTGGAATCATCAATGAAGTCGCCCCTCCGGAGCGTCAATTAAATTTTGTTGTTTCATAATTTCATGATTTGTATTACTTTCTTGACCTGAGACTTACTTCAAAAATATAAAAAATACACACGAATTCATTTCATAAGCTTTTGTGGTTCTGAAAAGAACCTTTTTTTTATGGAAACGGTAAGGACAATACAGGGGGAGGCATTAAATTCAACCGCCAAATCCGTACAAGGTTCGACCTTGCCTTTTCAGGGCGTATACAACATCCATGGCTGTGACGGTTTTGCGTTTCGCATGTTCGGTATATGTTACGGCATCTCTGATAACATTTTCGAGAAATACTTTGAGTACTCCACGAGTTTCTTCGTATATCAAACCCGAAATACGTTTAACACCACCTCGACGGGCTAATCTTCTAATGGCAGGTTTCGTTATTCCTTGGATATTATCACGCAATACTTTACGATGACGTTTCGCTCCTCCTTTTCCTAAACCTTTACCTCCCTTGCCACGACCAGTCATTTCGAATGTTAAGAATAAATTATATACTGCACGATACGAATGAAATACTGTTAGTGATACTAACGACAGACTTCGACTAAAGTTCTACACCGAACTCGGTCGGGTTTTGTTAAATTTCATGACTCCGCCCACAACTGGAAATCGGACCAATGGCGTCTCGTCTAGATGGTATATAATAGTTGGCGTGTATAAGCCGACTCAGTTCATATGTTGTCCGTCTATCGTTCGGTATACATTTCGTTCGTTACAATTCGCAATAGGTTTTGAAAATGGCTCGTACCAAGCAGACCGCTCGTAAATCGACTGGAGGTAAAGCTCCGAGAAAACAATTAGCTACTAAAGCAGCTCGCAAAAGTGCACCGGCTACGGGAGGTGTTAAAAAACCTCATCGTTACAGACCCGGTACTGTTGCTCTCCGAGAAATTCGACGTTATCAGAAGAGTACTGAATTGTTGATTAGGAAATTACCCTTTCAACGTTTAGTTCGAGAAATCGCTCAAGATTTCAAAACCGATTTACGATTCCAAAGTTCAGCCGTCATGGCTTTGCAAGAAGCTAGCGAGGCGTATTTGGTAGGACTCTTCGAAGATACGAATTTGTGCGCCATTCACGCCAAGCGCGTTACCATTATGCCCAAAGACATTCAGTTAGCAAGGAGAATACGCGGAGAACGAGCTTAATTTCATATATATATATCCCAATATATATTGAAAATATATACAAAAAAAAGGTTCTTTTCAGAACCACAAAATGCAATTGATGAAAGAATTCGTTTATCGATAGATATGAATGAATGAATGAATGAATGTATGATATTTTCAATAACTCGCATCACGTAAATATTAAATCACGGGTGTTTGCAGAACATGTTCAGTATGATCCAAATATGGATTATAATACTGAAATTTTTTACTTTCCGAAACGAATCTTTCGAAAAGATCATTTTTAGAAACGGCTGAGATAAATAACGAAAAACAAGCGATCACTGAATGAAAGATCGCTCATAACATCACCATCTTTTCGTAAATTTCCTCTGATTCATATTTTTGAATACCTGGCATAAATCTCGAGTGACTTTTTGTAATATACCCTATACCAAAAATGAATCGTTCTCGAGATATTCGATCGTTTATACAGAAAAAGTAGGTATTATTCGGTTCTCGAGCCATTTCCCTATAAAATTGAAAACAAGTCTCATAGAATACATAAGCTATTATTGATTCATCAAAATATTACATTCCGTCGTCTTGTAGGAGGAGTAACATTTCCAAAATGATGAACGAGGTATTAGGAGTCGATGAGTAATTCTGAAGATATAAAAATCAGTGATTTCTCAAATGGAACACCCTTAGTTTGGAAATCTCGAAATGATTTTGACTCATTTTCCTGAAACGATCCCAATATCAGAAAATAAGTCAACTGTTCACAAGACATATTTCAATGAAATAGAAAGACAGAGCAATATTTTTTAATTTTTACTCTTTTACGAAATTATTCGATTCATATCAATTCGATAGTCGGCGGCGGCGGCGGAAGAAATATTATTTATCTATTTTTTTTCTGTTTATAGGGATAGGCTAGGTAGGTAGTTCTGACTATTTATTTATATATTTGTTGGACAGTTGAATTATATACGAATTCTTGTAAAAAAAATTGTGGCCCTGAAAAGGGCCATTTGTTTTCTTAGACTTCGTCGCCGGAGAGAGAAGTCAACTGATAGAAGAATTTACTTCTTCTTTTTTGGAGAGGCAGCTTTTTTGGCTTTCGGAGAAGATGCCGATGCAGGGGTCGCTTTCGCGGTTTTCGGTTTGGGTGCTTTCGGCTTTTTTGTTGGTCCTTTGTTAGTTTTCTTTGCTTTCGAAGGAGACTTGGTTTTACTAGCAGAAGTCGCGGACGAAACCTTAGAAGCGACGGTCTTTTTATCCTCGGCAGTTACCTTTTTAGGCTTGGCTGCGGCAGCCGCTTTCTTTTCCGGAGAGGCTTTCTTACCTTTCGGTGATGCAGCAGCCTTCTTGCCGGTTTTAGCTTTTTCACCAGCTACGCGTTTAACGGGAGTTTTTTTGGCCTTCGCACCGGCCGTACCGGACGTTTTCTTTTCGGTAGCCGACGGTTTTGCCGAACCAGAAGATGCCGATGCCAATTTGAACGACCCCGATGCACCTTTTCCTTTAGTTTGTACTAATGATCCGGAAGCAACCGCAGATTTAAGATATTTCTTGATGAAAGGTGCCACTTTTTCTGCGTCAGCCTTATAATTCGCCGCAATATATTTTTTTATGGCTTGTAAAGAGGAACCACCCCGTTCCTTCAATCCTTTAATAGCGTTATTAACCATTTCCGACGTAGGTGGGTGAGAAGGTTTACTTCTTGGATTTTTAACTTTCTTTTCTTTCTTCGCAGTAGACTGTGCCTGCGGCGACGAAGATGAATTAGCCGAAGCCGAAGAATTCTGATTTTCTATGTCTGCCATAGTAAAAAAACAACTGACAATATATTCTCGGAAGATAGATGCTACACTCGTTAGGCGTCTAGAGAGAATGATGTAGTCCTCTGGTGTTCCGTTTGTTTAAATATTCTGGGTCGAAGCACAGGCGGACGGGAGACTGAACGCTCGACATTCTCGTTAGACACGATATTGACGGCTTCCATTCTGCTGTCGAAATGTTCGCATCAACTTCTTTACGAAATCAATGCCGGTTTCCTATTTAGACTTCGACTAGCACAATAACGTGGATAGATTCTACGTATTCCGAAAATATTTTCTGATAAGAAAAAGCTAATATTAAACCTCGACAACTCACAGTAAATTACAATGAAATATGAAGTATTGATGATTTTGACGTAACTCCAGACAATTCCTTTCCGAAAATACTCGTAATCGATGATCTGGAAGGAACCTTCGAATAAATATCATAGGCGCGACTGTCTATAGAAACATGATACATTAGCCGATAATACTCGATAAATACACGAGTGAATAGGGGCATCGAAGAGACCTCGTGTCTACCTTCATACACGACTATAACCAAGAACCGACGCTTCTAATAGCATCAACATTTTCAAAAATTATCCCTATAAAAGTGTTCGATGAAAACGGCATTCGAATAATAACGAACGTTATTAATGTTATATTCGATAAGATATAATCATCGTAATATACTTTCAATAAAAAGGTCGATACTACAACACGAACGAACGAACGAACGAACGACGATACTGTGAGCTCTATCTATAACGGAGTAATACACACCCACCCCCACCCGAAATATATAAATCGTCAATGTTATAGTCGAAATCAGAAATGCTAATCATAAACGTTTTTAGACAACATATTAGCACGTAAATAAAAAACACGTTAAAAAATAACATAAGTAATAGAGTACATGACTAGTATAACAGTAACGAACGTTAACTTTTTAGGTTGATAGGTAGGTAAGCACCATCTAAATATAGGTGGCAAAATTATTTATTATCATCGCGCGTTTCACGAAAGGAGGTAACAATGTACTGATAACAAGGCAACCCAACCGAGTGAGACCTAGCGCCCTAGCAAAAATAAATTATCATTCAGCGTCGAAACGATATTGTAAGAATTCTTTCATAAATATTTTGTGGTTCTGAAAAGAACCGTTTTTTTTTAAGAATGTATATCGTAGACCGGAATAAGTAAATTATTTCGAACTGGTATATTTCGTAACTGCTTTGGTGCCTTCGCTGACGGCGTGCTTCGCCAATTCACCAGGAAGTAACAGACGTACTGCAGTCTGAATTTCTCTGCTCGTAATAGTCGATCGCTTGTTATAATGAGCAAGACGGGAGGCTTCCGCTGCGATACGCTCAAATATATCATTTACGAAACTGTTCATGATGCTCATCGCTTTACTGGATATTCCGGTATCGGGATGGACTTGTTTCAATACTTTGTAGATATAAATTGCGTAACTTTCCTTCCTCCTCCTCTTCTTTTTCTTATCGGTCTTCGATATATTCTTTTGGGCCTTTCCGGCCTTCTTCGCAGCCTTTCCACTAGCTTTGGGTGGCATTCTGAAAATTTAATTTCGTCAATATCAAACAAACAAGTACTATCGTGCAGGTTTGCTTTCGACTCAATGTAAAAGACGCCACTCTGTCGTCACTATTTCAGATAGTAACTGGAACTCTAGTAGGCTCCGCCCACCGGAAAGTTGAGCGTTCGAGAACGCCCATTGGTCGGTAGGACGGTATTAATACAGGTCGATTCTATATAGAAATCATTGTATAGAAAGCTACTGTTAGAGCAACATCGAATAATTCTCAGTGAATTCTTTAAATTTATCCGATATATAATACTAATCTACGATTCGACATGTCTGGACGTGGAAAAGGAGGTAAAGTTAAGGGAAAGGCAAAGTCCCGTTCCAGTCGGGCTGGACTCCAATTCCCAGTAGGACGTATTCATCGACTCCTTCGTAAGGGAAATTATGCCGAACGAGTTGGTGCCGGCGCCCCGGTTTACTTAGCCGCAGTAATGGAATATTTGGCAGCTGAAGTCTTGGAATTGGCCGGTAATGCGGCTCGCGATAACAAAAAAACCCGTATCATTCCTAGACATTTACAGCTGGCCATTCGAAACGACGAAGAACTCAATAAATTGTTATCAGGAGTAACCATTGCTCAAGGTGGTGTTTTGCCCAATATTCAGGCGGTTTTGTTACCGAAAAAAACCGAAAAGAAGGCATAAGTACACATTTCCTGAGAGAGGAAAGCGACAAATAAAATATCGGCCCTTATCAGGGCCACAACGATTTTCTCTAATGAATTCGACAATTGCATATATTTTTTTTTATTTTCTTGTCATCGCTTTTCGATACAATTGTTGACGCAGCACGATATGCGATTGTTTCTTTCTTGCTTGCGCATATTTACGTATACATGTATACATGATTAATAATATTATTATTGTTCAACTTCTTATTTTCGTGCCGAAACAAGTGATTTCTATTTGCTGAAATCAAATATCAGAATGTCTGTACGTTTATTCGTGATGAAAATAAAATGTATGCAGTAATATCAGATTTAGGTATACAAATGAATAAACATAACAATATCCATAGAAATATTATACATTCTTGTTCGTGGAATTACAATATAGACAATCATGAGTAAATTGGAATGAATAAATGAAAACAAAAAAAAATTATACCTAATTAAATTATATAGCATAGATGAATGCATACATACATTTCAATATCTGCAGAAATGAATGACGAGTATATAAAAATAGGTTGTTATTATTATTCATAGTAATTTGTGAAATGGGATAGATGAATATTATAAGCATAAAACAATAATATTTGGACAGTGGTTCATTAACCTTCGATCAGTTTATGAATATTCATTT
>NW_027412553.1:166508-174008 GCF_025532065.1 Leptinotarsa decemlineata | reverse complement strand
TCAGTACAGCAAGCTGTATTGCAGTCTCTAACCTTGGTAAACCCAGGCCCCCGTCTCTAGTTCGAGTGTACACGAAGTAATTGGTAAGGCTATCCGCTAGATGAAAAATCCTACGGATGATTTGACGAATCTCATCATCCGCCTGTTTAAGTGCCGTTTTTGTTGGCACATCTAGGGACAACGCATACCTATACTTCGGATAAATGTACTTCTTAATCAACTCTAGTTTCTGCATAGGCTTTAAGGTTTTTACGCCCGCTGTCCTACTAACACAGTCAACTAGTCTCCGGAGAGAGTCGCCCCCGGAGATACTCCCTTTCCAGGGAGTAAAGTCGATACCAAGATATCGGAAACTCTTGTCGGGACCCGCATATTCAACGTCCTCACCTCTGATCTTAAGCTCGGGGTTTTCTATCGTCCAAGATTTGCGCAGTGCTCTGATCTTAAATGAGCAACACTTGGAGATGGAAAGGTTCATGCCTAGCGACTTGAAATAATCGACAGTTGTTAGTATGTCGGCTTCGGCTTCTTTAACGGACTTGTTGACCAGAGTCAAGTCGTCCGCAAAAGCCAGAACAGAGACTTCCTTGTCGCCTATGGCAATTCCTTCCCCCCGATTATCGAGGAACGTCAGCAGCGGGTCCACGACCGCATTAAACAGGAGAGGAGACATCGGGTCTCCTTGTTTGACCCCACGTAGGAGTTCTAATTCTACGTTCCCATCACAGCCTTTTATTACTGTTTTGCAGCCTTCATAACTGCGAGCGATGTAACTAGCTATGTAAGAAGGAACTCCCAGCCTAGTGACGGCCGGTTCGATAGCCTCATGAGGTACCGTATCGAAGGCTTTGGATATGTCCAATAATGAACATACCCCGCCTTCTTCCTTCTTCATAACTGCTAGCACTTTTTGCAGAATGGCCACGTTGTTAGCTGTACCCGCTTCGCTGGTAAAACCTTTCTGTCGGTAGCTAAACTCTACGTGGTTCCTCAAGCTTTCGTCGATTGTTCCGGAGAACAATCTACTAATCACTGAACTGATCGTTATTGGTCGCCAGTTGGCTATCAACAACGGATCCTTTCCACATTTAGGTATCAGCGCCGTCCGGTTTATTTTCCAGCTCTTTGGGTAGTAGCCTGCGGCAAGGCAGCAATTAAACAGCAAAGTCATGATGGTTAGGGCCTTTTCAGAGATGTCCGACTTCTCCACCCCATCGGGCCCGGCAGCGGTCTTTGCTTTTAGCCTTCTGTATCTCGCGCGGATTTTGGCGATCTCAATCGGTGGGATCACAGTGACTCCCCTCAGCGCCTCAACTTTTCTCCCCCAACTGCCCGGGAACGTTGTTTGTTCCCTATTGCTCCAGAGAGTGCTGTAAAGCGACTCAATGTCCTCCGTTTTAGGTAGGGAGGTTCTAGGCTGTTCGAGGTCATACAACTCGTCCTTGACGATAAGATCTGCTAGCCGCTTCATGTCTTTCTCGGCAAGGTGCTGTACTTTTTCAAAGTTGCGCTTTCTTCGGTTCGTCCTTCTATTGCTAGAAGCTCGTTTTCCCTCCTTTTGGTTCTTTCCAGGAATTCCCTGTCGTTCGGCAGGCTTTTCTCTGGACATGAGGTCAGTCAGTTTTTCAACTGACTGCTCGAGGCCTTCCGAACAAGTTTCAGGTATGCGGGCTGGGTCCCTCACTATGCTTTCTGCGATTGTTACCAATCGCAGCGCTAGCTCCGGATACTCCCTACCTTTCAGCTTGTTCTTCAACTTGTGGTAACTGCTGATCACCGAAGTGGCCAGTGTTCTCCGCCAAGTCACCTCATCCTCTTCTCCGTCAAGAACTTCAGGCACCGGTCGGAATATTTTCAATATCCCGTTGTCGCAATTTGTGTTGTAAGTCTCATCCGGGTCAATGGTCGAGTTCGAGTTATTCTCCTCTGAATCGGAGTCAGACTCCGAGTCAGAGGTTGCCCATTCGTCACCCGTAGATTCGTGGAGGGTGGGCTCTCGTGGATTTTCCGCCTCTTCCCGCCTGACTTGTCTGCGCCGCAAATCAGATCGTTTAGAGCTGATTTGCTTGTTGGTCTTGCCGGGAAAATGTGGCTCTAAGGCTTTATTAATAAACCTCTCATCACTGTAGCGGACCTCCAGCTCCTCCAGTAGCCTGATCTCTTCTAGTGTCCAGCCGCCCTCAAGCACTTTTCTCGGCTTAGGAGCTCTAGGCTCAGCCGATTTAAGTCTAGCTTGATTGCGGACTTCAGGGTGCTCGTGTCTCTCGTGAGTCGCGAGCCCCCTTTGGGCAGAGAAGATTCTTGGGCAACTGGCGCAGGGAAAATCCCCTTGTTCCACTGGGACTATTCCGCTACAGTAGTGCTGATGGATATTAACGCCTTGCCAGTTCTTAAATTCCTTATTGCAGCCTCGGCACTTCCAGACAAATTTACAGGTCGGGTGGTCGGTATCCATATGCTGCTCTACTTGCTTGGCTGTCTGGAGGAACTTAATTCCTCCAGACTGCCTGCATGTTATGCAGTCGTGTTGGCCCTCCACCGGGAATAGGAGAGCTATTCTCTCGGTGTTACGTGTGGGAGGTGCTGTGGGCATGGGCTCAGGTGTTTGGGCCACATCCCTGGGAGGATCACACTCGATGGTCAGCGTATTGGTGTTGTTTGCCGACTGCGCCCCAACGATAACCGCTGTAGAGTCCCCCCCCGGGTAATCCGATTGGGGGGATAAACCCGGACTTTTTCTCTCGAGCGTATCCATCACCATATGCACTAGTTTTTCTGCTTGTATGGCTCTAGTTGTTTAGCCATCTCCACCGCCAACCAGCATCGCTGGCGATAGGTGCCAGATCTGGTGTTACTGGCGAGTTCAAGATTTCAAAGCGTGGCTCCTAGTTGCAAGGTGCCTTTACGCCACCTACCGTGTTCAATGCATTTATATCATTTCCGGTTCTTGAGGTAATGATGGTCAAGTTTTCCTTTTTATCGTACTAACTTGCCATAGCAATTATAGAGGTTTATGCCGAAAGTTCGATTTTGCTTTACCTCTGCCCAGGATTTTAGGACTTTGTTCGGCATGCCTCTGGGTGCGCCTCACGGCTAGCACTCCTGCCACCGTCAATGTCCGTGCACATTTAAGTTCGATATTGCCACGACGGGGCAAATAGTTGTTTCAACTAATGGCACTTTTCCCTATACCTTGTGGCAAGATATAGTTGGCCTTGCTCATGACGTCCCTTCCTTTTCTGCTGCCTGCTCGTAGCGGGCTAATCGCAATTTGGTCGGGCTTTTCGAGCTTAGCACGGTCGTTGTTATTATTATTGCCGTTGGTATTGTCTATTCACTCTGCTTTTGCGCGGCGAATATCCCCCTCACGATCCCCCGTTGGGGTACCATACGACACTGCCGGGGACAAACTTTTGCGAGGAGGCAGCCGACGGCTCTCACCCGCCAACATACTCTTCCTAGCCACTTTCTTTGAAAGTTTTTAACGAAAAAAAGCGGCCCGGCGCCTCAATTGAGCCGCCGAACCGCTCTCATCGTCGCCTTCTTTCGAAAGCTTTAACGCAAAAAGCGGCCCGGTGCTCTTTCGAACATCCGAACCGCTTAAGCATCATCTGTCCCCAGCTCGAGTACTAGACTTTCCAAGGCAGCCACGTCGTCACTAATGGGATGACGACTCTATGGCTGCCCCTTCCGGAGAGTCATAGATACTCCAGGTACTAGTCTTTTCAAGACTACCACCATGTCACTAATGGGATGACAAGTCCTGTGGCTGTCTTATGTGAAGAGACATAGCTACCCCGGTACTCATGTCTGGGAAGTTTCCCTCCCACCGTTTAATGAGTGAACGTCGAGGGCTCGCTCGAGCTACCTCTGCCACACATCTTGTTCTATCAGTCGACGCCCTTTACCCAGTTCTGGGATCGGGTGGTTGGCTGGTAGTTTTTGGGTAGGCGCCGTGTGGTCTGCACCGGTAGCTTTACCTGGGCACTCCCTTACGAGTGTCCGGTTGCTTCCGCCGTCTACCCTTCTTGCCAGTTCTGCTTTGGCTTCTCTTTATTTGATTAACGCAAAAGCGGTCCGGTGCTTATGCAAGCAACCGAACCGCAACGCATCATCAATCCCGGCTTGTTAAGTCCTCACTTGTCGAGATGACCATATCGTCACTTATGAGATGACGACCCCATGGTCACTCTTTGGAGAGCTTAATCCTCCCGGTACTCATATTTGGGGAGTTTCCTTCCCAGCAACCCCGGTCTTCAAGTCCTCCTCTGTGAAATGGCCAAATCGTCACTGAGTGACGGGGCATAGGCCACTCGTTGAAGGGCTTGGTTTCACCGGCGTTCATGTTTGGGGAGTTCCCTCCCCTACGTTTAATGAGTATTCGTTGAGGGCTCGCACGAGTCACCTCTCCCACACATCTTTTGATGTCGGTTGACGCCCTTTGCCCAGTTCTGGGATCGGGTGGTCGCCGGCAACTTTTTAGGGCAAACGCCGTGTGGTCTGCACCGAAAGCTCTAACTAGATTCACCCGTAAGAGAGTCTTGTTGCTTCCGCCGTTATACCCTTTTTACCAGTTACGGTGTTTCTGGTTTTTATTTATCCCTGATTTTACGACATGTTCCTCTCTTTTGAGGGAACCTTTTGCCACCTCTCGAAGTTGCTTTGACTTCAGTTTTAGTTCCTATATGGTCGATTTTCTAGGTCTCCATCGCTAATCCGAAGTACATGCTCTTCGATTCTTGAAGCAATTATGGTCAGGACGCCACTCCTGCCATCACCTTTCGTTCTAAGGGCATGCTGACTAGTTCTATCGGTGTCTTGCTTCTGCCCCGGTTTTCGGGATTTGGTCAGCATATCCCTTCGCCGCTGACGTTAGCCTCTTCAAATCTGCAAGCAGAAGAGAGAGTTACCACGGAGTACCACGGGGAGGTGTCAGTCGACTTGTCGAAGAGAGACTTTTGCTAGGTGCTACCCATCCGCAACGGCCTCAGGGTATCACTTCGCCACCTCCAGCTGAGGATTCGTCCCCTCCGGGTACCTGGTCTTACACACCGGATTTCATTGGAGCTTGCTCATTGGAGCTTCGCTCAGTCGAAATCCGGATTAACACGCCTAACCCTTCGGTTGTATCTCCTACCACTGAAAGCTTTTGCACGTAGCCGGCTTGGTTACTCTGAAGCTGCCTCCCCGAACTACAGTGCCATCCCTCCCAACCTACTAGTACTGGATTTTCCGGACGCCCAACGTCACTAATGAGATGACGAGGCATCCTTTGGAAATTCCCATGTACTCCCAGGGTACTTCCACCAAGAGTCATAGTTACTCCCGCCGTTTACCCGCGCTTGCTTGAATTTCTTCACGTTGACATTCAGAGCACTGGGCAGAAATCACATTGCGTCATCACCCGCTGGGGCCATCGCAATGCTTTGTTTTAATTAGACAGTCGGATTCCCCCGGTCCGTGCCAGTTCTGAGCTGATCGTTGAATGGCGGCCGAAGAGGACACCCGGGTCTCCCTTGCGGGCGACACCGGGGCCTCGCAGCAAGACGGTTCCGCGGGAGGCCAAGGCACGGGACCGAACTCGGATCCGTAATCAACGCCGTGAAGCGATGACACTTCACCTCGCACAGGCCCGGCACGTCAGCCGCGACCCGCTTCCTCGCCAAGCCCGACACGCCCCGATCCTCAGAGCCAATCCTTATCCCGAAGTTACGGATCCAATTTGCCGACTTCCCTTACCTACATTATTCTATCGACTAGAGGCTCTTCACCTTGGAGACCTGCTGCGGATATGGGTACGAACCGGCGCGACGCCTCCACGTGGCCCTCTCCCGGATTTTCAAGGTCCGAGGGGAAGATCCGGACACCGCTGCAACTGCGGTGCTCTTCGCGTTCCAAACCATATCTCCCTGCTAGAGGATTCCATGGAACTCGAACGCTTATGCAGAAAAGAAAACTCTTCCCGGATCTCCCGACGGCGTCTCCGGGTCCTTTTGGGTTGCCCCGACGAACTCTCTTGCGAGGGCCCGACTTTTTGACGGTTCCGCTGCCGGGTTCCGGAATAGGAACCGGATTCCCTTTCGCCCGACGGGTGTGAACATTTATTTTATAATAAATTTTATTATATAAACTTACACCACATCAACATCGGCTTTCGCCTAGGGCTTAGGATCGACTGACTCGTGTGCAACGGCTGTTCACACGAAACCCTTCTCCACGTCAGTCCTCCAGGACCTCGCTGGAGTATTTGCTACTACCACCAAGATCTGCACCGACGGCGGCTCCAGACGGCCTCACGGCCAGCCCTTCTACGCTCACCGCCGCGACCCTCCTACTCGTCAGGGCTTCATGGTCGCCTTCAATCGGGAAGATATCGGGCAGAGTACCGCACATGCCTCTGACGGTCGAGTATAAGCACGACGCTTCAGCGCCATCCATTTTCAGGGCTAGTAACTTCGGCAGGTGAGTTGTTACACACTCCTTGGCGGATTCCGACTTCCATGGCCACCGTCCTGCTGTCTTAAGTTACCAACGCCTTTCATGGTATCCCATAAGCGTCGATTTAGGCGCTTTAACTCGACGTTTGGTTCATCCCACAGCGCCAGTTCTGCTTACCAAAAATGGCCCACTTGGCACTCTGATTCGAGTCTCGCGGCTTCATAAGAGTTCGAGCAAGCCGGAGATCTCACCCATTTAAAGTTTGAGAATAGGTTGAGATCGTTTCGATCCCAATACCTCTAATCATTCGCTTTACCGGATGAAACTCGTACGCGACGAGCGCCAGCTATCCTGAGGGAAACTTCGGAGGGAACCAGCTACTAGATGGTTCGATTAGTCTTTCGCCCCTATACCCAGTTCCGACGATCGATTTGCACGTCAGAATCGCTACGGACCTCCATCAGGGTTTCCCCTGACTTCGTCCTGACCAGGCATAGTTCACCATCTTTCGGGTCCCAGCGTGTACGCTCTTGGTGCGCCTCTTCTCGCAATGAGAACGAGACGCCCCGGGAATGCGGAGCGGCCACTTTGAGGGCGAACCGCTCATCTTCCCTCGGTCTACGCAAGGTAGACCTTTACTTTCATTGCGCCTTTAGGTTTAGTTATGTCCCAATGACTCGCGCACATGCTAGACTCCTTGGTCCGTGTTTCAAGACGGGTCCTGAAAGTACCCAAAGCTATAGCGTTGCAGATCGGCGTTTCAACGAGGTCTGTTCGAGAACATCGTAGCCAACAGTCGCCCGGGGACAGGATCGGCGCTAGGTCCGATCGCCGTCAAACACCGGACGCGCTTGCCACGAGCCGAACGCTAATTATAAAGTAGCGGCCCCGCGCCATCGTTATACCGTCGAGCGAGTCGGCCGGGATACCGAGGGTCCACGCGAAAAATTCACGTGGGCTCCACCCCGGACCTTAGACCGACACCCAACGGATCGCAACGTCCTACAAGAGGAAAAGTGCACGCGTTCGATATCGGTTCGAAAAACGAGCTGAGCGAACGAC
>NW_027412553.1:151508-161508 GCF_025532065.1 Leptinotarsa decemlineata | reverse complement strand
TAGTCCTAGTCAATATAATTTATATCCGTCGATATGATATTGTATCAGACATGAATACGCATATCGATCGATATATTAAAATATTATAGGATAACGTTCTGACAACAGGACGTCTCGATTACAATGTTTATCGGAAAGTGTAGTGAAAATTTGTGTAAGGCCTATACCGCTTTCTCGCCATTACAACATATGAGTTGAGACGGTGAGACGATACTTGAATTAATGGGAGCAAACAGAATTTCGGAAGCGTGATAAAAAATTTTCAAAGAGAAATTTTGGCGAAAATTTCACTATACTTTCCGATATTTTCACCACACTTTCCGTTATTTTCACCACACTTTCCGTTCATGATTATTTTCGCCAAAATTTCCGTCTGAAATTTTTTTCTTCACGCTTCCGAAATTCTGCTCGCTCCCAGAAGGCAGAGGTAAACTTTCATTACACTTTCCGTTATATTTATGTTTTCACTACACTTTCCGTTATCTTTTATATTTTCACTACACTTTCCGTTCGGGTTATTTCGCCAAAATTTCCATTTCAAATTTTTATTTCACGCTTCCGATATTCTGCTTGTTCGCGGAAGGCAGAGGTAAACTTTCATTACACTTTCCGTTATATTTATGTTTTCACTACACTTTCCGATACTTTTATATTTTCACCACACTTTCCGTTCACGATTATTTTCGCCAAAGTTTCCATCTGAAATTTTTTCTTCACGCTTCCGAAATTCTGCTCGCACCCAGAAGGCAGAGGTAAACTTTCATTACACTTTCCGTTATATTTATGTTTTCACTACACTTTCCGATACTTTTATATTTTCACCACACTTTCCGATACTTTTATATTTTCACCACACTTTCCGTTCATGATTTATTTTCGCCAAAATTTCCATCTGAAATGTTTTCTTCACGCTTCCGAAATTCTGCTGCTCCCAGAAGGCAGAGGTAAACTTTCATTACACTTTCCGTTATATTTATGTTTTCACTACACTTTCCGATACTTTTATATTTTCACCACACTTTCCGTTCACGATTATTTTCGCCAAAGTTTCCATCTGAAATATTTTCTTCACGCTTCCGAAATTCTGCTCGCTCCCAGAAGGCAGAGGTAAACTTTCATTACACTTTCCGTTATATTTATGTTTCACTACACTTTCCGATACTTTTATATTTTCACCACACTTTCCGTTCACGATTATTTTCGCCAAAGTTTCCATCTGAAATATTTTCTTCACGCTTCCGAAATTCTGCTCGCTCCCAGAAGGCAGAGGTAAACTTTCATTACACTTTCCGTTATATTTATGTTTTCACTACACTTTCCGTTATCTTTTATATTTTCACTACACTTTCCGTTCGGGTTATTTCGCCAAAATTTCCAATTCAAATTTTTATTTCACGCTTCCGATATTCTGCTTGCTCGCGGAAGGCAGAAGTAAACGTTCACTACACTTTCCGGTATATTTATGTTTTCACTACACTTTCCGCTACTTTTAAATTTTCACTACACTTTCCGTTTTCTTTTATATTTTCACTACACTTTCCGTTCGGGTTATTTCGCCAAAATTTCCATTTCAAATTTTTATTTCACGCTTCCGATATTCTGCTTGTTCGCGGAAGGCAGAGGTAAACGTTCACTACACTTTCCGTTATCTTTTATATTTTCACTACACTTTCCGTTATCTTTTATATTTTCACTACACTTTCCGTTCGGGTTATTTCGCCAAAATTTCCAATTCAAATTTTTATTTCACGCTTCCGATATTCTGCTTGCTACCGGAGGGCAGAGGTCGATTAAGTTTGACGATAGTCGTGTCACTAAGTGTTCTGGCGATGTTCTAAATTTACTGTAGTCTCTGGAGATACCCTACATTTTGTTTTATAAAAGAGAAGACATTAGTAGATCAAGATGTTCACATGATGTGGTGCTTGCTGCTGCTGCAGGTTTTTCCGGGTTTTCCTGCAGCTGAAAAAGCAAATGCGCCACTGGAATCATCAATGAAGTCGCCCCTCCGGAGCGTCAATTAAATTTTGTTGTTTCATAATTTCATGATTTGTATTACTTTCTTGACCTGAGACTTACTTCAAAAATATAAAAAATACACACGAATTCATTTCATAAGCTTTTGTGGTTCTGAAAAGAACCTTTTTTTTATGGAAACGGTAAGGACAATACAGGGGGAGGCATTAAATTCAACCGCCAAATCCGTACAAGGTTCGACCTTGCCTTTTCAGGGCGTATACAACATCCATGGCTGTGACGGTTTTGCGTTTCGCATGTTCGGTATATGTTACGGCATCTCTGATAACATTTTCGAGAAATACTTTGAGTACTCCACGAGTTTCTTCGTATATCAAACCCGAAATACGTTTAACACCACCTCGACGGGCTAATCTTCTAATGGCAGGTTTCGTTATTCCTTGGATATTATCACGCAATACTTTACGATGACGTTTCGCTCCTCCTTTTCCTAAACCTTTACCTCCCTTGCCACGACCAGTCATTTCGAATGTTAAGAATAAATTATATACTGCACGATACGAATGAAATACTGTTAGTGATACTAACGACAGACTTCGACTAAAGTTCTACACCGAACTCGGTCGGGTTTTGTTAAATTTCATGACTCCGCCCACAACTGGAAATCGGACCAATGGCGTCTCGTCTAGATGGTATATAATAGTTGGCGTGTATAAGCCGACTCAGTTCATATGTTGTCCGTCTATCGTTCGGTATACATTTCGTTCGTTACAATTCGCAATAGGTTTTGAAAATGGCTCGTACCAAGCAGACCGCTCGTAAATCGACTGGAGGTAAAGCTCCGAGAAAACAATTAGCTACTAAAGCAGCTCGCAAAAGTGCACCGGCTACGGGAGGTGTTAAAAAACCTCATCGTTACAGACCCGGTACTGTTGCTCTCCGAGAAATTCGACGTTATCAGAAGAGTACTGAATTGTTGATTAGGAAATTACCCTTTCAACGTTTAGTTCGAGAAATCGCTCAAGATTTCAAAACCGATTTACGATTCCAAAGTTCAGCCGTCATGGCTTTGCAAGAAGCTAGCGAGGCGTATTTGGTAGGACTCTTCGAAGATACGAATTTGTGCGCCATTCACGCCAAGCGCGTTACCATTATGCCCAAAGACATTCAGTTAGCAAGGAGAATACGCGGAGAACGAGCTTAATTTCATATATATATATCCCAATATATATTGAAAATATATACAAAAAAAAGGTTCTTTTCAGAACCACAAAATGCAATTGATGAAAGAATTCGTTTATCGATAGATATGAATGAATGAATGAATGAATGTATGATATTTTCAATAACTCGCATCACGTAAATATTAAATCACGGGTGTTTGCAGAACATGTTCAGTATGATCCAAATATGGATTATAATACTGAAATTTTTTACTTTCCGAAACGAATCTTTCGAAAAGATCATTTTTAGAAACGGCTGAGATAAATAACGAAAAACAAGCGATCACTGAATGAAAGATCGCTCATAACATCACCATCTTTTCGTAAATTTCCTCTGATTCATATTTTTGAATACCTGGCATAAATCTCGAGTGACTTTTTGTAATATACCCTATACCAAAAATGAATCGTTCTCGAGATATTCGATCGTTTATACAGAAAAAGTAGGTATTATTCGGTTCTCGAGCCATTTCCCTATAAAATTGAAAACAAGTCTCATAGAATACATAAGCTATTATTGATTCATCAAAATATTACATTCCGTCGTCTTGTAGGAGGAGTAACATTTCCAAAATGATGAACGAGGTATTAGGAGTCGATGAGTAATTCTGAAGATATAAAAATCAGTGATTTCTCAAATGGAACACCCTTAGTTTGGAAATCTCGAAATGATTTTGACTCATTTTCCTGAAACGATCCCAATATCAGAAAATAAGTCAACTGTTCACAAGACATATTTCAATGAAATAGAAAGACAGAGCAATATTTTTTAATTTTTACTCTTTTACGAAATTATTCGATTCATATCAATTCGATAGTCGGCGGCGGCGGCGGAAGAAATATTATTTATCTATTTTTTTTCTGTTTATAGGGATAGGCTAGGTAGGTAGTTCTGACTATTTATTTATATATTTGTTGGACAGTTGAATTATATACGAATTCTTGTAAAAAAAATTGTGGCCCTGAAAAGGGCCATTTGTTTTCTTAGACTTCGTCGCCGGAGAGAGAAGTCAACTGATAGAAGAATTTACTTCTTCTTTTTTGGAGAGGCAGCTTTTTTGGCTTTCGGAGAAGATGCCGATGCAGGGGTCGCTTTCGCGGTTTTCGGTTTGGGTGCTTTCGGCTTTTTTGTTGGTCCTTTGTTAGTTTTCTTTGCTTTCGAAGGAGACTTGGTTTTACTAGCAGAAGTCGCGGACGAAACCTTAGAAGCGACGGTCTTTTTATCCTCGGCAGTTACCTTTTTAGGCTTGGCTGCGGCAGCCGCTTTCTTTTCCGGAGAGGCTTTCTTACCTTTCGGTGATGCAGCAGCCTTCTTGCCGGTTTTAGCTTTTTCACCAGCTACGCGTTTAACGGGAGTTTTTTTGGCCTTCGCACCGGCCGTACCGGACGTTTTCTTTTCGGTAGCCGACGGTTTTGCCGAACCAGAAGATGCCGATGCCAATTTGAACGACCCCGATGCACCTTTTCCTTTAGTTTGTACTAATGATCCGGAAGCAACCGCAGATTTAAGATATTTCTTGATGAAAGGTGCCACTTTTTCTGCGTCAGCCTTATAATTCGCCGCAATATATTTTTTTATGGCTTGTAAAGAGGAACCACCCCGTTCCTTCAATCCTTTAATAGCGTTATTAACCATTTCCGACGTAGGTGGGTGAGAAGGTTTACTTCTTGGATTTTTAACTTTCTTTTCTTTCTTCGCAGTAGACTGTGCCTGCGGCGACGAAGATGAATTAGCCGAAGCCGAAGAATTCTGATTTTCTATGTCTGCCATAGTAAAAAAACAACTGACAATATATTCTCGGAAGATAGATGCTACACTCGTTAGGCGTCTAGAGAGAATGATGTAGTCCTACGACGTAATCCATCTTGAGTTCCTGCAGGTTGAAGCCTGGCTCCCTTCCCCTTTCAACTGATGTTCGTCAGAGAGACAAACGGGTTATGACTGGTGTTAATTGGTGGCATGAAAGTCCTAAGACATCCATACCGCCCTTCGCTTTATACCCCTACCTGGCTGGGGTGAGATAGATGAAGATATTATTCATCTGTTAACGGAGGACATAGGGGCCTCATACGACAGAGTGTCGGGGCCTTCTATATCGGGAGGGGTCGTCTACAGCGTAATCTATAGCTTCCCTGACTAAAGGATTTTCATGAGTTTCAGCATAATCTAAAACTCGCCGATTCCTCAACTGAATGGATTGCTGAATGGAAGGCAGCTTCAAATCTCTGCGGATGGCTTCATTCCGCACGAACCACGGAGCATTCACAATCATCCGTAGAATTTTGTTTTGTAGAGTCTCCAAGATGGAGATGTTGGTCGGAGCCGCTTGTCCCCAAACGCCTGAAGCATACATGATGACAGACTTGAACATCATGTTATAGATCGTGATTTTGTTCTTTAGGCTCAGCTTCGATTTTCTGTTGATCAAAGGGTACAGGCTTGCCACCCGACCCTGGATCTTTGCCTTCACGCTTAACAGGTGCGGGTTCCAGGTGAGCCTACGGTCTATAATAAGACCTAGGTACTTGACCCGCGTTTGCCAATCAATCTCCCTTCCAGAGATTCTCACTTTCATGGCCGGAGAAGCTATCGTTCTTCCCATGGTTATTGCCTGAGTTTTATCCGGATTCACTCGGATCTTCCACTCGAGGTACCAGCGCTCGAGGTCGCCCAATGCACGTTGCATATAGACGATCCCGAGCTCCCGACCCATGGAAGATGAGAGGAGAGCCGTGTCATCGGCGTAGAGGGATACCTTCACATGCTCGGACCTCGGAAGGTCGCTGGTGTAAAGAGAATATAGCGTGGGAGAGAGCACGGCCCCCTGTGGCACTCCAGCGAGGATCTCTCTGTTGTCAGACAGAGAGCCCTCTACTCTAACCTGAAATGTTCTGCCTCTCAGGAAAGACCCAATCCACCGGATCAGGCCCGAGGCAGGTCGAACGCTATTAATTTGTGAAGAAGGCCTTCATGCCAAACGCGGTCGAAGGCCTTCGAGATGTCTAGTAGGACTAGATGGACTTTTTTGTTTATATTTAGTTCCGCGATGGTGTTTTCGACCAGTCTCAGAGCCTGCAACTCAGTGGAATGTTCCCTCCTGAAGCCGAATTGCTCATCAGGCAGAACATTCCGGTCCTCAACTTCTTCGTTGAGCCTTTGAAGTACGACTCTTTCAGCCAGCTTAGCCGCCGACGAGAGCAGACTAATCGGACGATAATTTTGCGGGAAAAGCCGGTTCTGCCCCTGTTTTGGGAGCATGACGACGACCGCATGTTTCCACCTTCTGGGGAAGTATCTCAGAGCCAGAGAGCTGTTAATGATGCTCAGTAGGCTCTCGACGCAATTTTCCGGGAGCTTCTTCAATAACTTGTTAGTTATTGAGTCAACCCCCGGGCCTTCTTGGCTTTTGCAGCCTTGATGTAGCCCTTCAATTCTTCCACAGAAGCCGGACGAATGACGTCATCGTCATCTTCCCTGAGGATGCGGTGAACCCGATCTTCGAGCAGCATATCGCGATCGATGTCGTCATTGTCGTCAACGTTAAGCTGAAACTGACGTTCCATCGAGTCAGCAAAAGCCAACGCTTTGTCGGCGGGGGAGTAGCATACTCCGCGCTCTCCGTGAATGGGTGAGGGAGCTGTCTTCTTTCCCTTGAGTCTTTTAGTGATTCGCCAAAGCTCGTCACCTCCAGGCTCAATGGATTCCAACAGATCCTCCCACCTGTCATTTCGGTAGTCAATGATGGCCTGTTTTACTTGATTGGCCAACCTGTTTGCCGCTGTTTTGTCTCCTGGGAAGAGTGTTCGCTGATAGAGCCTTCTCAGGCGGTTTTCTCTCTCGTATCAAGGCTTTGATACGAGGGGGAAACTCATTGTAGCTCTTCTGCGGACACTCCTCACTGGAGGTGGCCGTCCGAAAGGCATCATTCACAGAGGTCTCGAAGCGGTGAACTGCCGCGTCGAGTTCGTTGGGAGAGCGGAGACCCTCAGGAGGGGCGCGCATCTCTCCGAGCTGAGCTGTGAAGACATCCCAATCCGTCTTATATCTCATGCAATAATCGGGGGAAGGAAGTTCATCACCCAATACCAGGATTACTGGATTATGATCGGAGTCCAGTTCCGACTGAACGTAAATTTCGCTGGTCAGAGTGACGTTTCTGAGAAGCGCGATGTCAAGTACGTCAGGCCTATACTGCCCGCGATAGAACGTAGGTTCACCTGGTCCCAACACGAGATATTCATGTCTGTCAGCATGCGCATGGAGCGCTCGGCCGTTTCGATTGGTGGCTCTGCTCCATAGTCCGTGCTTGGCATTGAAGTCGCCAGCAGCAATTGTCGGAATATCACTACCCATCAGCAATTCATCCAGTGATTCTGGGAGTAAAAGATTAGTTGGAGGGTTATAGACAGAGATTAATCTGTGACAACCCCGCCTCAGTCGAATTTCGACCCCTACGGCCTCAGTTCCGTGTAACCGAGCGCTGTCAATGCCGTATTGGACACACTGGAGGGATCGTTTGACAAGAATGCCAACTCCCCCCACCAGCACGTCCAATACGTTCTCTATGGAAGAACTTGTAATTTGGAATGACAACGGATTCATTCCTCAGATGCGTCTCTTGGATTAGAGCCGCATCGATGTTATGCTCTAAGAGAAAATTCTCGAAGTCAAGTTTTTTGGGAAGAAAGCCATTGGCATTCCAAAAGACTATCTTCAAAGATCTAGGCAATGTCGGTTGTCTAGACATTAGCAGTACCAGTCAACACGTTTGTATTCACCGTGAACATTTTTTCGAGCACGGGGAATTTGGTGAATAGTTGCTTCATCTGCTCCAAAGCGGCGCAGATGTCTGAAGCCCCCTGAGACTGAGGTGAGGGCTCTGGTCGAGAAGGAGCGGGCCTTGCAGAGCTGCTGGCACCCTTGGATGCAGCTCTAGCAAAACTAACCCCTTCCTGGACACGTCCAGACCCCGCAGGTCTTCTGAAGGGACTGGCTTTTTAGCTGATTGTTTTCCTTTTGGTTTCGACTTTTGGGCCTTGGGAAATTCAGGACACCCTCTATAATTTGCTGTATGGCCCCCTTTACAATTGTTACACTTCGGGGGATCAGACCTTGGCTTTTTGCAGGCGCTGGTGAGATGCCTGCCTGCGCATTTAACGCATATTGGAACTGCCAAGCAGTTCTTTTGGCAGTGGCCAAAGCGCTGACAGCGATGGCACTGACCCACCGAAGTTTTTGGATGTTGGGTTCAACCTGAACCTTCACACTCAAGAGATCGGTAACCTCGAATATATTCTTCTGGTCTCTATTGACCAAAGCAAGAACCATTGGCATTGGCTTTCCGCACGCTTCATGCGCGTGACCGAAGTTAGGTCAAAGCCTTTGGATTCAAGCTCCTCACGAATATCATCGATCGTGAAGTGCTCTGGGACGCACCTGAAGACGGCACGGATTTGCCGGTCTTCAGGAAGTGAATAAGTGTGGTGCGGAATGTTTTCCCGTCACAAGAGCCTTGACAACCGACGATAATCGTCAGGGGTCCACAGGCTGAACCTTAATTCCATCATGTAAGTTAACAGCTTTGGGAGAAGTTGATCTTCTGCTCAGCTGCTTGTCTTAATAAGTTTTACCCATTTGTCCTTCTGACGAACGACAATCGGAGGGATTTTCACCTTCTTGGGAGTGGCTGTGGCAGTAGGTTGCTCGTTCTGCCTAGTTGGAGCGCGGGGAGCCAGGCTCCTGGTCCTGAATGGTTCTGACGGTTGTGTTCGGAACCTTCAGTGGAACTCTCATTATTTTGTTGATTTGGACTGATGTCCATTTCATTGAAGTTATTTGTTAGTAGTTTAGATGTTGGCCACCTCGCGTGCCCGACTTCTCGTAACTGGACGAGACGAAGCTTCTGACTCGGAATATAATTCCGAGCCTCAGATTTAACATTGTCTATAACTGCCTTTTTGGAAATTTTCTTTAATTTCCTAGGCTTTTCCTTTCGGATCAGTCGTTTACTTGCGGCTGGATACGTCCGGGAGTGGAGGAAAAATCTTCGGTAAATCTTCTTTTCTTCGAATTGGAGGAGAAAGAAAAGTTACTTTCGTTGTCTGATTCTTTAAGTGAATTCTCACTTTCAGTTTTGGGCATTAGCCACTCCCTGATTTTCATCCGTCAAAATTTGACGGCTGACCCCAGGGAACGGCAATGCACTGCCATGCAAATCTGACTGGCTTAGGCCGATGAGGCACGAGATCAATTGGCATGTAAGAGTCCTATGGTGTTCCGTTTGTTTAAATATTCTGGGTTTCGAAGCACAGGCGGACGGGAGACTGAACGCTCGACATTCTCGTTAGACACGATATTGACGGCTTCCATTCTGCTGTCGAAATGTTCGCATCATTCTTTTACGAAATCATGCCGGTTTCCTATTTAGACTTCGACTAGGCACAATAACGTGGATAGATTCTACGTATTCCGAAAATATTTTCTGATAAGAAAAAGCTAATATTAAACCTCGACAACTCACAGTAAATTACAATGAAATATGAAGTATTGATGATTTTGACGTAACTCCAGACAATTCCTTTCCGAAAATACTCGTAATCGATGATCTGGAAGGAACCTTCGAATAAATATCATAGGCGCGACTGTCTATAGAAACATGATACATTAGCCGATAATACTCGATAAATACACGAGTGAATAGGGGCATCGAAGAGACTCGTGTCTACCTTCATACACGACTATAACAAAGAACCGACGCTTCTAATAGCATCAACATTTTCAAAAATTATCCCTATAAAAG
>NW_027412553.1:148566-151408 GCF_025532065.1 Leptinotarsa decemlineata | reverse complement strand
CCCACCCCCACCCGAAATATATAAATCGTCAATGTTAAGTCGAAATCAGAAATGCTAATCATAAACGTTTTTAGACAACATATTAGCACTAAATAAAAAACACGTTAAAAAATAACATAATAAAAGAGTACATGACTAGTATAACATAACGAACGTTAACATTTTTAGGTTGATAGGTAGGTAAGCACCATCTAAATATAGGTGGCAAATTATTTATTATCATCGCGCGTTTCACGAAAGGAGGTAACAATGTACTGATAACAAGAACCCAACCGAGTGAGACCTAGCGCCCTAGCAAAAATAAATTATCATTCAGCGTCGAAACGATATTGTAAGATTCTTTCATAAATATTTTGTGTTCTGAAAAGAACCGTTTTTTTTTAAGAATGTATATCGTAACCGGAATAAGTAAATTATTTCGAACTGTATATTTCGTAACTGCTTTGGTGCCTTCGCTGACGGCGGCTTCGCCAATTTCACCAGGAAGTAACAGACGTACTGCAGTCTGAATTTCTCTGCTCGTAATAGTCGATCGCTTGTTATAATGAGCAAGACGGGAGGCTTCCGCTGCGATACGCTCAAATAATCATTTACGAAACTGTTCATGATGCTCATCGCTTTACTGATATTCGTATCGGGATGGACTTGTTTCAATACTTTGTAGATATAAATTGCGTAACTTTCCTCCTCCTCCTCTTCTTTTTCTTTATCGGTCTTCGATATATTCTTTTGGGCCTTTCCGGCCTTCTTCGCAGCCTTTCCACTAGCTTTGGGTGGCATTCTGAAAATTTAATTTCGTCAATATCAAACAAACAAGTACTATCGTGCAGTTTTTGCTTTCGACTCAATGTAAAAACGCCACTCTGTCGTCACTATTTCAGATAGTAACTGGAACTCTAGTAGGCTCCGCCCACCGGAAAGTTGAGCGTTCGAGAACGCCCATTGGTCGTAGGACGGTATTAATACAGGTCGATTCTATATAGAAATCATTGTATAGAAAGCTACTGTTAGAGCAACATCGAATAATTCTCAGTGAATTCTTTAAATTTATCCGATATATAATACTAATCTACGATTCGACATGTCTGGACGTGGAAAAGGAGTAAAGTTAAGGGAAAGGCAAAGTCCCGTTCCAGTCGGGCTGGACTCCAATTCCCAGTAGGACGTATTCATCGACTCCTTCGTAAGGGAAATTATGCCGAACGAGTTGGTGCCGGCGCCCCGTTTACTACTTAGCCGCAGTAATGGAATATTTGGCAGCTGAAGTCTTGAATTGGCCGTAATGCGCTCGCGATAACAAAAAAACCCGTATCATTCCTAGACATTTACAGCTGGCCATTCGAAACGACGAAGAACTCAATAAATTGTTATCAGGAGTAACCATTGCTCAAGGTGGTGTTTTGCCCAATATTCAGGCGGTTTTGTTACCGAAAAAAACCGAAAAGAAGGCATAAGTACACATTTCCTGAGAGAGGAAAGCGACAAATAAAATATCGGCCCTTATCAGGGCCACAACGATTTTCTCTAATGAATTCGACAATTGCATATATTTTTTTTTATTTTCTTGTCATCGCTTTTCGATACAATTGTTGACGCAGCACGATATGCGATTGTTTCTTTCTTGCTTGCGCATATTTACGTATACATGTATACATGATTAATAATATTATTATTGTTCAACTTCTTATTTTCGTGCCGAAACAAGTGATTTCTATTTGCTGAAATCAAATATCAGAATGTCTGTACGTTTATTCGTGATGAAAATAAAATGTATGCAGTAATATCAGATTTAGGTATACAAATGAATAAACATAACAATATCCATAGAAATATTATACATTCTTGTTCGTGGAATTACAATATAGACAATCATGAGTAAATTGGAATGAATAAATGAAAAAAAAAAAATTATACCTAATTAAATTATATAGCATAGATGAATGCATACATACATTTCAATATCTGCAGAAATGAATGACGAGTATATAAAAATAGGTTGTTATTATTATTCATAGTAATTTGTGAAATGGGATAGATGAATATTATAAGCATAAAACAATAATATTGGACAGTGGTTCATTAACCTTCGATCAGTTTATGAATATTCATTTTTTCAATTTTTTCTTTACGTACAAATGGTATCGCGTTTTAAAGCGGCGTTTCAGAAAAGTTTCATATGTAATTTCTATTGGTGAATAATTGAATAGTTTGGGAGCTACCTAGCTAGCTAGCTAGATACCAGTAGCTTCCCTGTCCTATAGATTTAGAAACCGAGTGGTATATAATCTAATTGTACAGATCGTTCTTCTCTTTTCTTCTTCGTATACAGATGTAGTAAGGTTGAAATTAATAATTTCGTTAAGTATACAGGATAAAATGAAGCAATTATTCAGGTAATCAAAAGAATGACAGATAATGCTTAAAATTAGATGGGTATATCGTTCGAATTTAATTTGGTAATTCGTTAATTATTACTCACACACAAAAAGTAAAGTATATAATAATTCGAATTCGTTTTGAAAACAAATTGTGGTTCTGAAAAGAACCGTTTTTTTTTTGTATAATTTCTCGTCGGAATATGAATCTAACCGCCGAAACCATATAATGTACGCCCTTGACGTTTGAGAGCGTATACTACGTCCATGCCGTGACGGTTTTTCTTTTGGCGTGTTCTGTATATGTTACCGCATCTCTGATAACATTTTCGAGAAATACTTTGAGTACTCCACGAGTTTCTTCGTATATCAATCCGGATATACGTTTTACACCTCCACGACGAGCTAATCTTCTGATGGCAGGCTTCGTAATTCCTTGAATATTATCTCGCAACACTTTGCGATGT
>NW_027412553.1:123566-143566 GCF_025532065.1 Leptinotarsa decemlineata | reverse complement strand
CAAACACCGGACGCGCTTGCCACGAGCCGAACGCTAATTATAAAGTAGCGGCCCCGCGCCATCGTTATACCGTCGAGCGAGTCGGCCGGGATACCGAGGGTCCACGCGAAAAATTCACGTGGGCTCCACCCCGGACCTTAGACCGACACCCAACGGATCGCAACGTCCTACAAGAGGAAAAGTGCACGCGTTCGATATCGGTTCGAAAAACGAGCTGAGCGAACGACGCGAACGCCGTCCGTCACGAAACCCGTCAAACGCCGACGATCGAAACGCGATGAATTTCCTCCTTCGACCTTTCGGGTTTCTCAGGTTTACCCCTGAACGGTTTCACGTACTCTTGAACTCTCTCTTCAAAGTGCTTTTCAACTTTCCCTCACGGTACTTGTTCGCTATCGGTCTCGTGGTCATATTTAGCCTTAGATGGAGTTTACCACCCACTTAGGGCTGCACTCTCAAGCAACCCGACTCTGAGGAGAGATCCTCCCGAAATTGACGGCGGTCGCTACGGGCCTGGCACCCTCTATGGGCTGTGGCCCCGTTCAAGAAGGACTTGGACGCGCCGTACGACTCCGGGATAAACGGATCCTCCCTAACACCACATTTCCCGGCGGTTAACCCGCGGGATTCGGTGCTGGGCTTATCCCTGTTCGCTCGCAGCTACTGAGGGAATCCTAGTTAGTTTCTTTTCCTCCGCTTAGTAATATGCTTAAATTCAGCGGGTAGTCTCACCTGCTCTGAGGTCGATAAAATAATTTTTCAGTTTATTCAACAGCAACGAGTCGACGTACGTAGTCTCGTCCGTCGTTATTTCGAGAGAGAACTACCGAAACGGACAAAAAAGTTCTCGACGTCCTGTAATAATGTGTGTGCGTGTGTACGTACGCTGCTCGACACGATCAGACGTCGTCTTCGATTCATCAAAGATTCTCGGACACGACGATCGTGCGTAACGAGAGCATACACACACACACACTACAAGCGTGAACCTGTATATTGCCGTGGCAGCCGCTTTCCCAACAACGGAGACTCGATACGATTTCGTTGTGTACAAACTACGTAACGTTTCTCTCATCTTGCGATGAGAAAAAACGATTCGTCGCTTTCGCACTTTAAGATGCCGCGTCTTTGTCGTCGTCGGCGTCGTCGTCGTCGTCAACGTGTATTTATTTTTGTTACCAAGTGTCATCGCCGCGAAGGCGATAAAATACTTAGATAACGATTATAATAACGAGACGACTCGATAGACGACAAACAACAACAACAACAACACGTCAATCATCCAACACGCTCCGACGTTTTTACAAAATATCAATTTTGAAAAACCGAGCAGTCTTTGAAATTGATACGACCCTCAGCCAGGAGTGGTCCAGGAACAGTATCCGAGGACCGCAATGTGCGTTCGAAATGTCGATGTTCATGTGTCCTGCAGTTCACAAGTTGACGCGCAATTAGCTGCGTTCTTCATCGACCCACGAGCCAAGTGATTCACCGTTCAGGGTAATCTTTTATTTAGACGTACTCAAAAAAAAATAATTTCAAGAGTTCGACGTCTCGATTCGGCAAGCGTTGAGATTATACCAATGCAACAACGTACATAAATATATATATACTTGTTAAAAAAAATAAAAAAAGAGAAGCGCTCGACGATTTCGTATTCGTACGGCACCACATATTCAGACGAGGCATCGTGTACCGAAATCGCGCACGACTCAATTTTTATATTCGTCGTGTAGAGGACGCGCGTAGTATTTCATTTACCATGCGTTCTAACTGACACGGCCGGGCGAATATCTTTCACAACCATCGGAAATCTCGTTGTGTAATCCGGTAACGTAAAAATTCGTACGAAACGAAACTTTCACGTTTCGACCGCGATTAAACATAATTTCCTACGGAGCGGTTTTTTTAACAGTCACACACTCCTAGGTACCCGGCGAAGGCGGCGTCGTCGGCATCATCGTCATCGACGGCGAAATGTATCGTCGTATATCGCGCGTTCGCGTTCGACAAAAGAGCGTACGCTTCACAACACGATCGACGAACAACATTAGCGCCATAATCGACGACAACGACGCGGCAACACAACAATACGCACAACGTCATATATTATAATTTTCGGTAAAGAAAATTACACGCCTAATTGAAAAACCTCTAAGACGAATTTGTATAGTTCGAGAAGAGGACTACTACTAATCGAAAGGATGATGACGACAGACAACAACGTCGTCGTCGTCGTCAATTTCACCGTCATTCGAAAACGTAGTCCACCGTCGCTCATTTTCTTTTCTATCGAAACGAAAACATAAAGCGACAAATTAGTTCGAATATCGTAGAAGGAAAAAGGAGAGATTTAACTCTTTTCTCGCTTCGCGATATATATATTTGATCAGACATGTCGTATATAGACAATATCACTGTAATGATCCTTCCGCAGGTTCACCTACGGAAACCTTGTTACGACTTTTACTTCCTCTAAATGATCAAGTTTGGTCATCTTTCCGAAACATCGAAGACGCCGAAACGCCATCGCGCTCAGTCCGAAGACCTCACTAAATCATTCAATCGGTAGTAGCGACGGGCGGTGTGTACAAAGGGCAGGGACGTAATCAACGCGAGCTTATGACTCGCGCTTACTGGGAATTCCTCGTTCATGGGGAACAATTGCAAGCCCCAATCCCTAGCACGAAGGAGGTTCAACGGGTTACCCGGGCCGCTCGGCCAGGGAGGACACGCTGATTCCTTCAGTGTAGCGCGCGTGCGGCCCAGAACATCTAAGGGCATCACAGACCTGTTATTGCTCAATCTCGTGCGGCTAGACGCCGCCTGTCCCTCTAAGAAGAATTGTTTATACGCCGACAGTAAAAACCGCGCACGATAAAGGCCGAAGCCCCATCGGCGGGCCTTTAGGATGTCGGAAAACGCCTAGTTAGTAGGCCAGAGTCTCGTTCGTTATCGGAATTAACCAGACAAATCGCTCCACCAACTAAGAACGGCCATGCACCACCACCCACCGAATCAAGAAAGAGCTCTCAATCTGTCAATCCTTCCGGTGTCCGGGCCTGGTGAGGTTTCCCGTGTTGAGTCAAATTAAGCCGCAGGCTCCACTCCTGGTGGTGCCCTTCCGTCAATTCCTTTAAGTTTCAGCTTTGCAACCATACTTCCCCCGGAACCCAAAAGCTTTGGTTTCCCGGAAGCTGCCCGCCGAGTCATCGGAGGAACGTCGGCGGATCGCTAGCTGGCATCGTTTATGGTTAGAACTAGGGCGGTATCTGATCGCCTTCGAACCTCTAACTTTCGTTCTTGATCAATGAAAGCGTTTTTGGCAAATGCTTTCGCTTCTGTCCGTCTTGCGACGATCCAAGAATTTCACCTCTAACGTCGCAATACGAATGCCCCCATCCGTTCCTATTAATCATTACCTCGGGGTTCCGAAAACCAACAAAATAGAACCGAGGTCCTATTCCATTATTCCATGCACACAGTATTCAGGCGAAGTTTTAGCCTGCTTTAAGCACTCTAATTTGTTCAAAGTAAACGTGCCGCCCACCTCGACACTCAATGAAGAGCACCGCGGCGGGATTGAGTTGGGCCGCCCTTGCGAGCTAAGCCCACCGGCAGGACGTCCCGCGGCACACCAGTTAACACCGCGGACGATGAACCGAAGGCGCGGGACACAGATTCGACTACGAGCTTTTTAACCGCAACAACTTTAATATACGCTATTGGAGCTGGAATTACCGCGGCTGCTGGCACCAGACTTGCCCTCCAATTGATCCTCGTTAAAGGTTTAGAGTGTACTCATTCCGATTACGGGGCCTCGGATGAGTCCCGTATCGTTATTTTTCGTCACTACCTCCCCGTGCCGGAGTGGGTAATTTGCGCGCCTGCTGCCTTCCTTGGATGTGGTAGCCGTTTCTCAGGCTCCCTCTCCGGAATCGAACCCTGATTCCCCGTTACCCGTTACAACCATGGTAGGCGCAGAACCTACCATCGACAGTTGATAAGGCAGACATTTGAAAGATGCGTCGCCGGTGCGAGACCGTGCGATCAGCATAAAGTTATTCAGAGTCACCAAGGTGTACGATGACGAGCGAACCCGCCACCGATTGGTTTTGATCTAATAAAAGCGCTCCTTCCGTCTCCGGTCGGAACTCTGTTTGCATGTATTAGCTCTAGAATTACCACAGTTATCCAAGTAAATGTGGGTACGATCTAAGGAACCATAACTGATTTAATGAGCCTTTCGCGGTTTCACCTTAATTTGGCTTGTACTGAGACATGCATGGCTTAATCTTTGAGACAAGCATATGACTACTGGCAGGATCAACCAGGGAGCTGACGTTCTATCGTAGAACTAGTTCAGTCTCCATAATATTAAAATAATAATAAATACGGAAACAGATCTATATTCTCTTTTCGTGCGTGTTGTGTGTGCGTTATACGAAATATAAATTTTCGAAACGCCACGCTCAACGAAAAAGTTGTATATATCTCTATGTGTCTCTGCATTATTTCATTCAAATAAAACCGGACCGACAACAAATCGAACTATAACATTGCTCAAGAAGAAATATTACAACACACGCTCGTCGTACTCGACCTGATGATAATGTTACACAAACCACCGGCGTACACGTACGTATGGTAATTTTTCGAAATACAATATATAATAGACGATATATACGTCGACCGGCACAAAACTTCGAACATTCTCTCGACCCTTCGCTAGATTGAAAGCGACTCGGTGTTCTCGAAAGATTCGTTCCGAAATTATATTTATTCTCGCTCGGACAGAGGAGAGCTGTCGCATATTTTGTGTAATAACAAAATTTTTGTTATTTTTGGTTGATCGCATAGGGACCGCTTACGTAGAAACGCTCGCTAAATCCGCGATCTCGCAGTGTCTGACGGTTTCGGTTGGGTAGAAGCAGAAGATATACTACTACGAACTATCCACACCACCGTGGGCGAAGCCCGCACTCGACACGATATCGAATTAATGTTATTATTCAGCAGAAAAACGAATATCGTGTGATTTGGTTATCGGTGACCACGGTACCGACAGCGCTCGAGCAAGCGTCTGCCGATACTATAGAGGAAGCGTTTTCGATCCGTTTCGAAACGTACCTATCCCCCTATAGCGGCGTTTCGAGCACATCGCCCGTTTTCCGTTAACGCTGACGGGACCCTACGCGACTTTCGGTTTTTTTCCACTTTTCGTATAGTCCTAGTCAATATAATTTATATCCGTCGATATGATATTGTATCAGACATGAATACGCATATCGATCGATATATTAAAATATTATAGGATAACGTTCTGACAACAGGACGTCTCGATTACAATGTTTATCGGAAAGTGTAGTGAAAATTTGTGTAAGGCCTATACCGCTTTCTCGCCATTACAACATATGAGTTGAGACGGTGAGACGATACTTGAATTAATGGGAGCAAACAGAATTTCGGAAGCGTGATAAAAAATTTTCAAAGAGAAATTTTGGCGAAAATTTCACTATACTTTCCGATATTTTCACCACACTTTCCGTTATTTTCACCACACTTTCCGTTCATGATTATTTTCGCCAAAATTTCCGTCTGAAATTTTTTTCTTCACGCTTCCGAAATTCTGCTCGCACCCAGAAGGCAGAGGTAAACTTTCATTACACTTTCCGTTATATTTATGTTTTCACTACACTTTCCGTTATCTTTATATTTTCACTACACTTTCCGTTCGGGTTATTTCGCCAAAATTTCCATTTCAAATTTTTATTCACGCTTCCGATATTCTGCTTGTTCGCGAAGGCAGAGGTAAACTTTCATTACATTTCCGTTATATTTATGTTTTCACTACACTTTCCGATACTTTTATATTTTCACCACACTTTCCGTTCACGATTATTTTCGCCAAAGTTTCCATCTGAAATTTTTCTTCACGCTTCCGAAATTCTGCTCGCACCCAGAAGGCAGAGGTAAACTTTCATTACACTTTCCGTTATATTTATTTTTCACTACACTTTCCGATACTTTTATATTTCACCACACTTTCCGATACTTTTATATTTTCACCACACTTTCCGTTCATGATTTATTTTCGCCAAAATTTCCATCTGAAATGTTTTCTTCACGCTTCCGAAATTCTGCTGCTCCCAGAAGGCAGAGGTAAACTTTCATTACACTTTCCGTTATATTTATGTTTTCACTACACTTTCCGATACTTTTATATTTTCACCACACTTTCCGTTCACGATTATTTTCGCCAAAGTTTCCATCTGAAATATTTTCTTCACGCTTCCGAAATTCTGCTCGCTCCCAGAAGGCAGAGGTAAACTTTCATTACACTTTCCGTTATATTTATGTTTCACTACACTTTCCGATACTTTTATATTTTCACCACACTTTCCGTTCACGATTATTTTCGCCAAAGTTTCCATCTGAAATATTTTCTTCACGCTTCCGAAATTCTGCTCGCTCCCAGAAGGCAGAGGTAAACTTTCATTACACTTTCCGTTATATTTATGTTTTCACTACACTTTCCGTTATCTTTTATATTTTCACTACACTTTCCGTTCGGGTTATTTCGCCAAAATTTCCAATTCAAATTTTTATTTCACGCTTCCGATATTCTGCTTGCTCGCGGAAGGCAGAAGTAAACGTTCACTACACTTTCCGGTATATTTATGTTTTCACTACACTTTCCGCTACTTTTAAATTTTCACTACACTTTCCGTTTTCTTTTATATTTCACTACACTTTCCGTTCGGGTTATTTCGCCAAAATTTCCATTTCAAATTTTTATTTCACGCTTCCGATATTCTGCTTGTTCGCGGAAGGCAGAGGTAAACGTTCACTACACTTTCCGTTATCTTTTATATTTTCACTACACTTTCCGTTATCTTTTATATTTTCACTACACTTTCCGTTCGGGTTATTTCGCCAAAATTTCCAATTCAAATTTTTATTTCACGCTTCCGATATTCTGCTTGCTACCGGAGGGCAGAGGTCGATTAAGTTTGACGATAGTCGTGTCACTAAGTGTTCTGGCGATGTTCTAAATTTACTGTAGTCTCTGGAGATACCCTACATTTTGTTTTATAAAAGAGAAGACATTAGTAGATCAAGATGTTCACATGATGTGGTGCTTGCTGCTGCTGCAGGTTTTTCCGGGTTTTCCTGCAGCTGAAAAAGCAAATGCGCCACTGGAATCATCAATGAAGTCGCCCCTCCGGAGCGTCAATTAAATTTTGTTGTTTCATAATTTCATGATTTGTATTACTTTCTTGACCTGAGACTTACTTCAAAAATATAAAAAATACACACGAATTCATTTCATAAGCTTTTGTGGTTCTGAAAAGAACCTTTTTTTTATGGAAACGGTAAGGACAATACAGGGGGAGGCATTAAATTCAACCGCCAAATCCGTACAAGGTTCGACCTTGCCTTTTCAGGGCGTATACAACATCCATGGCTGTGACGGTTTTGCGTTTCGCATGTTCGGTATATGTTACGGCATCTCTGATAACATTTTCGAGAAATACTTTGAGTACTCCACGAGTTTCTTCGTATATCAAACCCGAAATACGTTTAACACCACCTCGACGGGCTAATCTTCTAATGGCAGGTTTCGTTATTCCTTGGATATTATCACGCAATACTTTACGATGACGTTTCGCTCCTCCTTTTCCTAAACCTTTACCTCCCTTGCCACGACCAGTCATTTCGAATGTTAAGAATAAATTATATACTGCACGATACGAATGAAATACTGTTAGTGATACTAACGACAGACTTCGACTAAAGTTCTACACCGAACTCGGTCGGGTTTTGTTAAATTTCATGACTCCGCCCACAACTGGAAATCGGACCAATGGCGTCTCGTCTAGATGGTATATAATAGTTGGCGTGTATAAGCCGACTCAGTTCATATGTTGTCCGTCTATCGTTCGGTATACATTTCGTTCGTTACAATTCGCAATAGGTTTTGAAAATGGCTCGTACCAAGCAGACCGCTCGTAAATCGACTGGAGGTAAAGCTCCGAGAAAACAATTAGCTACTAAAGCAGCTCGCAAAAGTGCACCGGCTACGGGAGGTGTTAAAAAACCTCATCGTTACAGACCCGGTACTGTTGCTCTCCGAGAAATTCGACGTTATCAGAAGAGTACTGAATTGTTGATTAGGAAATTACCCTTTCAACGTTTAGTTCGAGAAATCGCTCAAGATTTCAAAACCGATTTACGATTCCAAAGTTCAGCCGTCATGGCTTTGCAAGAAGCTAGCGAGGCGTATTTGGTAGGACTCTTCGAAGATACGAATTTGTGCGCCATTCACGCCAAGCGCGTTACCATTATGCCCAAAGACATTCAGTTAGCAAGGAGAATACGCGGAGAACGAGCTTAATTTCATATATATATATCCCAATATATATTGAAAATATATACAAAAAAAAGGTTCTTTTCAGAACCACAAAATGCAATTGATGAAAGAATTCGTTTATCGATAGATATGAATGAATGAATGAATGAATGTATGATATTTTCAATAACTCGCATCACGTAAATATTAAATCACGGGTGTTTGCAGAACATGTTCAGTATGATCCAAATATGGATTATAATACTGAAATTTTTTACTTTCCGAAACGAATCTTTCGAAAAGATCATTTTTAGAAACGGCTGAGATAAATAACGAAAAACAAGCGATCACTGAATGAAAGATCGCTCATAACATCACCATCTTTTCGTAAATTTCCTCTGATTCATATTTTTGAATACCTGGCATAAATCTCGAGTGACTTTTTGTAATATACCCTATACCAAAAATGAATCGTTCTCGAGATATTCGATCGTTTATACAGAAAAAGTAGGTATTATTCGGTTCTCGAGCCATTTCCCTATAAAATTGAAAACAAGTCTCATAGAATACATAAGCTATTATTGATTCATCAAAATATTACATTCCGTCGTCTTGTAGGAGGAGTAACATTTCCAAAATGATGAACGAGGTATTAGGAGTCGATGAGTAATTCTGAAGATATAAAAATCAGTGATTTCTCAAATGGAACACCCTTAGTTTGGAAATCTCGAAATGATTTTGACTCATTTTCCTGAAACGATCCCAATATCAGAAAATAAGTCAACTGTTCACAAGACATATTTCAATGAAATAGAAAGACAGAGCAATATTTTTTAATTTTTACTCTTTTACGAAATTATTCGATTCATATCAATTCGATAGTCGGCGGCGGCGGCGGAAGAAATATTATTTATCTATTTTTTTTCTGTTTATAGGGATAGGCTAGGTAGGTAGTTCTGACTATTTATTTATATATTTGTTGGACAGTTGAATTATATACGAATTCTTGTAAAAAAAATTGTGGCCCTGAAAAGGGCCATTTGTTTTCTTAGACTTCGTCGCCGGAGAGAGAAGTCAACTGATAGAAGAATTTACTTCTTCTTTTTTGGAGAGGCAGCTTTTTTGGCTTTCGGAGAAGATGCCGATGCAGGGGTCGCTTTCGCGGTTTTCGGTTTGGGTGCTTTCGGCTTTTTTGTTGGTCCTTTGTTAGTTTTCTTTGCTTTCGAAGGAGACTTGGTTTTACTAGCAGAAGTCGCGGACGAAACCTTAGAAGCGACGGTCTTTTTATCCTCGGCAGTTACCTTTTTAGGCTTGGCTGCGGCAGCCGCTTTCTTTTCCGGAGAGGCTTTCTTACCTTTCGGTGATGCAGCAGCCTTCTTGCCGGTTTTAGCTTTTTCACCAGCTACGCGTTTAACGGGAGTTTTTTTGGCCTTCGCACCGGCCGTACCGGACGTTTTCTTTTCGGTAGCCGACGGTTTTGCCGAACCAGAAGATGCCGATGCCAATTTGAACGACCCCGATGCACCTTTTCCTTTAGTTTGTACTAATGATCCGGAAGCAACCGCAGATTTAAGATATTTCTTGATGAAAGGTGCCACTTTTTCTGCGTCAGCCTTATAATTCGCCGCAATATATTTTTTTATGGCTTGTAAAGAGGAACCACCCCGTTCCTTCAATCCTTTAATAGCGTTATTAACCATTTCCGACGTAGGTGGGTGAGAAGGTTTACTTCTTGGATTTTTAACTTTCTTTTCTTTCTTCGCAGTAGACTGTGCCTGCGGCGACGAAGATGAATTAGCCGAAGCCGAAGAATTCTGATTTTCTATGTCTGCCATAGTAAAAAAACAACTGACAATATATTCTCGGAAGATAGATGCTACACTCGTTAGGCGTCTAGAGAGAATGATGTAGTCCTCTGGTGTTCCGTTTGTTTAAATATTCTGGGTCGAAGCACAGGCGGACGGGAGACTGAACGCTCGACATTCTCGTTAGACACGATATTGACGGCTTCCATTCTGCTGTCGAAATGTTCGCATCAACTTCTTTACGAAATCAATGCCGGTTTCCTATTTAGACTTCGACTAGCACAATAACGTGGATAGATTCTACGTATTCCGAAAATATTTTCTGATAAGAAAAAGCTAATATTAAACCTCGACAACTCACAGTAAATTACAATGAAATATGAAGTATTGATGATTTTGACGTAACTCCAGACAATTCCTTTCCGAAAATACTCGTAATCGATGATCTGGAAGGAACCTTCGAATAAATATCATAGGCGCGACTGTCTATAGAAACATGATACATTAGCCGATAATACTCGATAAATACACGAGTGAATAGGGGCATCGAAGAGACCTCGTGTCTACCTTCATACACGACTATAACCAAGAACCGACGCTTCTAATAGCATCAACATTTTCAAAAATTATCCCTATAAAAGTGTTCGATGAAAACGGCATTCGAATAATAACGAACGTTATTAATGTTATATTCGATAAGATATAATCATCGTAATATACTTTCAATAAAAAGGTCGATACTACAACACGAACGAACGAACGAACGAACGACGATACTGTGAGCTCTATCTATAACGGAGTAATACACACCCACCCCCACCCGAAATATATAAATCGTCAATGTTATAGTCGAAATCAGAAATGCTAATCATAAACGTTTTTAGACAACATATTAGCACGTAAATAAAAAACACGTTAAAAAATAACATAAGTAATAGAGTACATGACTAGTATAACAGTAACGAACGTTAACTTTTTAGGTTGATAGGTAGGTAAGCACCATCTAAATATAGGTGGCAAAATTATTTATTATCATCGCGCGTTTCACGAAAGGAGGTAACAATGTACTGATAACAAGGCAACCCAACCGAGTGAGACCTAGCGCCCTAGCAAAAATAAATTATCATTCAGCGTCGAAACGATATTGTAAGAATTCTTTCATAAATATTTTGTGGTTCTGAAAAGAACCGTTTTTTTTTAAGAATGTATATCGTAGACCGGAATAAGTAAATTATTTCGAACTGGTATATTTCGTAACTGCTTTGGTGCCTTCGCTGACGGCGTGCTTCGCCAATTCACCAGGAAGTAACAGACGTACTGCAGTCTGAATTTCTCTGCTCGTAATAGTCGATCGCTTGTTATAATGAGCAAGACGGGAGGCTTCCGCTGCGATACGCTCAAATATATCATTTACGAAACTGTTCATGATGCTCATCGCTTTACTGGATATTCCGGTATCGGGATGGACTTGTTTCAATACTTTGTAGATATAAATTGCGTAACTTTCCTTCCTCCTCCTCTTCTTTTTCTTATCGGTCTTCGATATATTCTTTTGGGCCTTTCCGGCCTTCTTCGCAGCCTTTCCACTAGCTTTGGGTGGCATTCTGAAAATTTAATTTCGTCAATATCAAACAAACAAGTACTATCGTGCAGGTTTGCTTTCGACTCAATGTAAAAGACGCCACTCTGTCGTCACTATTTCAGATAGTAACTGGAACTCTAGTAGGCTCCGCCCACCGGAAAGTTGAGCGTTCGAGAACGCCCATTGGTCGGTAGGACGGTATTAATACAGGTCGATTCTATATAGAAATCATTGTATAGAAAGCTACTGTTAGAGCAACATCGAATAATTCTCAGTGAATTCTTTAAATTTATCCGATATATAATACTAATCTACGATTCGACATGTCTGGACGTGGAAAAGGAGGTAAAGTTAAGGGAAAGGCAAAGTCCCGTTCCAGTCGGGCTGGACTCCAATTCCCAGTAGGACGTATTCATCGACTCCTTCGTAAGGGAAATTATGCCGAACGAGTTGGTGCCGGCGCCCCGGTTTACTTAGCCGCAGTAATGGAATATTTGGCAGCTGAAGTCTTGGAATTGGCCGGTAATGCGGCTCGCGATAACAAAAAAACCCGTATCATTCCTAGACATTTACAGCTGGCCATTCGAAACGACGAAGAACTCAATAAATTGTTATCAGGAGTAACCATTGCTCAAGGTGGTGTTTTGCCCAATATTCAGGCGGTTTTGTTACCGAAAAAAACCGAAAAGAAGGCATAAGTACACATTTCCTGAGAGAGGAAAGCGACAAATAAAATATCGGCCCTTATCAGGGCCACAACGATTTTCTCTAATGAATTCGACAATTGCATATATTTTTTTTTATTTTCTTGTCATCGCTTTTCGATACAATTGTTGACGCAGCACGATATGCGATTGTTTCTTTCTTGCTTGCGCATATTTACGTATACATGTATACATGATTAATAATATTATTATTGTTCAACTTCTTATTTTCGTGCCGAAACAAGTGATTTCTATTTGCTGAAATCAAATATCAGAATGTCTGTACGTTTATTCGTGATGAAAATAAAATGTATGCAGTAATATCAGATTTAGGTATACAAATGAATAAACATAACAATATCCATAGAAATATTATACATTCTTGTTCGTGGAATTACAATATAGACAATCATGAGTAAATTGGAATGAATAAATGAAAACAAAAAAAAATTATACCTAATTAAATTATATAGCATAGATGAATGCATACATACATTTCAATATCTGCAGAAATGAATGACGAGTATATAAAAATAGGTTGTTATTATTATTCATAGTAATTTGTGAAATGGGATAGATGAATATTATAAGCATAAAACAATAATATTTGGACAGTGGTTCATTAACCTTCGATCAGTTTATGAATATTCATTTTTTCAATTTTTTCTTTACGTACAAATGGTATCGCGTTTTAAAGCGGCGTTTCAGAAAAGTTTCATATGTAATTTCTATTGGTGAATAATTGAATAGTTTGGGAGCTACCTAGCTAGCTAGCTAGATACCAGTAGCTTCCCTGTCCTATAGATTTAGAAACCGAGTGGTATATAATCTAATTGTACAGATCGTTCTTCTCTTTTCTTCTTCGTATACAGATGTAGTAAGGTTGAAATTAATAATTTCGTTAAGTATACAGGATAAAATGAAGCAATTATTCAGGTAATCAAAAGAATGACAGATAATGCTTAAAATTAGATGGGTATATCGTTCGAATTTAATTTGGTAATTCGTTAATTATTACTCACACCAAAGTAAAGTATATAAATCGAATTCGTTTTGAAAACAAATTGTGGTTCTGAAAAGAACCGTTTTTTTTTTGTAAATTTCTCGTCGGAATATGAATCTAACCGCCGAAACCATATAATGTACGCCCTTGACGTTTGAGAGCGTATACTACGTCCATGGCCGTGACGGTTTTTCTTTTGGCGTGTTCTGTATATGTTACCGCATCTCTGATAACATTTTCGAGAAATACTTTGAGTACTCCACGAGTTTCTTCGTATATCAATCCGGATATACGTTTTACACCTCCACGACGAGCTAATCTTCTGATGGCAGGCTTCGTAATTCCTTGAATATTATCTCGCAACACTTTGCGATGTCTTTTTGCTCCGCCTTTTCCTAATCCCTTTCCTCCTTTTCCTCTACCAGTCATTTTGTGTAATACAAACGGAAGATTATAGAGAAAAAAAGTACGAGCGAAATACGTTATTACTACTTCGAATGCTCGAGAACAACTGAAGGCCGTCGGCGCTGGAAATGTCGCCAGGACGGTACCCGGAGCGGTCCTGAAGTGATACCCGGCTGGGTGTGGATTTGCAACGGACCATCCGCTCCTGGGCCGCCTGTCGCACGCAGACCAGAGCCGGCAGGTGCTAGGCCGCCGGAGGATCTATACGGAGCTCCGTCCTCGCTCCCCGAGTTCGGAACGTCGCGGTTTCCCTGCATTGCTGCGATCTTCCTTTTCATACACAAGATCTGCGATTCTATTATATGTTCCCTATTCACTATCTATCTAATGGGCGCCGCGGGGGTGCAACTGGCCACCACGATGGCACTAGGCCGGACCAGAGGGTTCCCTACGATCCCTAAACCTAGCCGACACACTATCGCGATTTGACCTACCTAGCTCCCTAAACCCGAAGGAAAGAGACTGCCTCCGGAGGCGCACGGTCGCTTTAAAGCCCCCAGATATCAGTGCAATGGGACAGCCCACGTAGACTGCCCCTTAGATATGCTGGGTCGGCGTACCCTCCGATGTATTCAAGCCTGGGTAGGCCAAATACGTCCAAGAAGGCCGGCTAGTGGGTCCCTCGGTGCGGCGTGACGCCGAAGTAGCAGATTTCGAATTCTTTTTATAAGGTAGTCCTAAAAAGGACAAGTTTGAACTAACAAGTTCAGTTTAGAGTCGGTTTACAGCTCCTGAGAGACACTGTTGGTGTTTTATTATCCTGGAAATCTCCTTGGTACAACGATGGGGATGTATATGTACACCTCGGTATATATCTATGTGTATTTATATAGTTGGACGTCCAAGCTCCTAGGAAAACTCCTCTTTGGAAAAAAAACTCCAGTAGTGTTGTTGCCTTGAAAAAGGCAAATTTGGGCAGTTATTTATGTCGAATTCACTTCGGGAAGTAATTTGGGGTGTTTGTTTTTACTTCCCTAATCTCAGTATAAAGAAACTACTGCCGAAGACTCCTTTACAATTCCAAAAACTATAATTAGCCAACTTCCAATAATTCAGGTCAAAAACGCTCGATGTTTACTTTACAATGCTCAGAGTCAGACTCAGCTGCCCTAACCCGCGAAGCCGTCTATATTTATCCATACGCGGCGCGCGCGCGTAGGCTCCGCCTACTAGCTATCCTTCCCTTCGCCTTCTCTGATTCGCTAATCTTCGCGATACATATACTGAATTATTGGACGTTGGTAACACCCCCCCGCTTTAAGGAGTCGCTTGTAGTTTCTTTAAAACCGAGACCAGGAAGTACTCTTTATTAGGGAAATACTCAAAACAATCTTTTTACAATAAGTCCTTAACCTAATTTACAATATTTTATCCCCCTTAACCTAAGTTTTTAACAAAATACATCACTCAGCTTCCTTGCCTGTCCCTCCTCTCAGGCTCTGCTGGCAACAACAATAATTACACAAGGGATCTTACTTATCTTATACCTAAGCTATTTAATCTACATGCGCCGAGCGCGGGTCAAGGTGCTCCTGACCTTCTCGCGGAGGTGGGGCAGGTCTCAGATCGTCCGTGTGGATGACCCGGTCTACACCACCTTTATTCACCACGTATGTGTTAGGACCCAACTGCCTCTGGACTCGACACGGAGTTGTCCACGTTGGCCCAAAGTTCTTCCGAGCTCTCTTGTCGTAATTTCGACACAGCACCCACTGGCCCGGCACGAACACGACAGCCGGCACTTTGTTCTTATCCGGGAACCGTTTATTGCGATACGCAGCCGAGCTCTGCTGTGCTTCCTCTACGCGTTGGGCACGGTCCTCATTATGAGGCCTTCGTCTCCTTTGTAGGGGAGTGTCCCAATCGCCAGGCCGAGGCAACTCGTAGCCTAGCAGGAGCTGGCAGGGAGTGACATTCGAAGCCGCGTTGGTACGGGTTCGTAAGTTGAAGATAATTTCCGGGAGACATCGCTCCCAGTGCGATTCGTCTTTACCTATCAAGGCAGCCCGCAGCATCTTCTTCAGCTCCTGAACCCGTCTTTCTACAGGGTTAGCCTGTTGGTGGTACCCGGGGCTAGTCCGCGTCGCGATCTCATTCCGTTGGCAGTACTGTTCCCAGTTCCTGCCCAAGAACATCGCGGCACTATCCGTGATCACCACCTCCGGGAACCCCCACCGATAGCAGATCTCCTGCGCAAGAAATTCAATCACGGTGGCCGACTGAACAGACTCTGCGGTGCGGGCCTCTACCCATTTGCTGAAGCAGTCGGTGGCCAATATGATATACCTATTACCCTTTTCCGTAGGGCTATAGGGGCCAAGTACGTCAATTGATACCATCTGCCAGGGACGGTCTGGCTCATTCGGCCGTAGGGGGGCGGCTTCCTGGGGAGGACTCCGCTTCGTTGTTGCGCAAGTCAGACACGTGTTCACATATGCGGAGACCTGCTTCCGCATATTAGACCAGTAGAAATGTCTACTGATCTGATTCTGGGTTTCTTCTACTCCGGGGTGACCTGCTTGATCATGATAACGCCGGATTAACTGATCCCAGCAGCGCCTTGGGACCAGTAACCTCTTGGCATCCTGGTTAGGTCCCACATAGTACAATAAATCACTTTCCATTTGGAAATCATGCAGGATCCGTTTCTCGTATTCGGTCGGATTAGGGTTCGCTCTGGCCCTCTCGATCCGGAGCCTAAAACGTCTTACGCTATCACTACTACGTTGCAGTTCAGCGACCTCCTCGAACCAGGTCTGTATCTGATTCAACGTCTCGGGGTCGCTGGCCTGTACGCAGACCAAGTCGCATACGTTAAATAGCTCGCCCAACTCGTCCGCGAGCTGAAGCAGGATCTCATCCTCCGCTTCGTCAGGTGTCTCCATTTCTTTGTGAGGAAAGAACATCCTCTCTACGTCGGTATCAAGGTCCATATTTGTTTGGGGCTGGGTCGGATTTCGGGACAGAAAGTCAGGTAGCTGATTCCTCTTACCTGGTATGTGTTCCACCCTGAAATCATATTCCTGTAGGAGCAAAGACCAGCGAGTCAGCTTGGCTTTCTCATCCTTCATCTTGTCTAACCACAGCAGTGCCGAATTATCGGTGAACAAGGTAAAGCTCCCATCCTGGAGATAATGCTTGTACTTTTTAATCGCCCACACCACCGCAAGGCATTCGGTCTCATTGATATGATATTTCCTTTCGGTGGCGTTTAGCTTGGCGCTACTATAAGCGATTATCCTCCTATTACCTCCTTGGGGGTCTATTTGGAACAATACGGCGCCAATGCCAATATGGCTGGCGTCCGTCTGGAGGCCATATGGTAAGTGGGGGTCAGGTCGCGCTAACTCTAACGGCTGGGAAACGGCTTCCTTTATTGCCTGGAAGCTGTCTTGCGCTTCCGAGGTCCAGAGAAACCTTTTCTTTCTATCGATAAGGTCGGTCAGCGGTGCGGCTATCTCGGCAAAATTCGGGATGTATTCCCTAAGCCATCCGGCGGTGCCCAAGAAGGCGCGCACCTGCTTTATATTACTGGGCGCTGGGAACTCCTTTACGTTTAAAACGTGTTGCTCCTGCGGCTTATTCCCATCCTTGGATACGACCCGGCCGAGGTAGTTCAAGGTGCTAGACCCGAACTGGCACTTGGATGGGGACAGCCAGAGCCCATGAAGCCTCAGTCGCTCCAATATCAGCTGCAAGTGACCGCAGTGCTCCTGTAGATCATGTGAATATACAATGATGTCGTCCAGGTAGACCTTGCAGAACTTGTCTACAAAACCTACCAAGACTTCCGACATCAGTTTCTGGAACACGGCAGGCCCATTCTTGAGTCCAAAGCTGAGAACCTTGAACTCGTACACCGCTCCATCCGGTCCTCCGAATGCGGTGTACTTCCTAGACTCCTTGTCCAATGGGGCCTGCCAGAAACCGTTCCTTAGATCTAAGGTTGTGAAGATGGATGCCCTACCCATCTCTCGCACCGTCTCCTGAATTGGGGGTAGATAGGGGGCCTCCGTTATAATCAACTTGTTTATCTGTCTATAATCTACACAGAACCGGAGTTTCCCCCCTTTCTTGGGGACCAAGACTACTGGCGAGCAGTAAGGAGAGGTGCTTCGGGCAATCACTCCTGCCTCTAATAATTTAGAGATTTCGTCATGGACGATTGCCTTCCGCACCTCCGACATTTTTCCATAACGGGACTGTCGGAAGGGCCTCTCCTCCTTCACTCTTATCTTATGTACCGTAGCCTTGGTTTGGGGCTGACGAATTGTCTCCTCGAAGACATCTGGGAATTGTTTTAAAATCGGGAGGAGCTTATCCTTGCTCTCGGGGGAAAATTGAGAGTCTTCCAACTCCAGCGGGATATCCTTCCTTAAGAAATTTCTTTGGCTTGGGTACGTTTCAAAATAAATGCACAATCTGGGGGCTTGCCCCAAATAGATTGACCCTCTGCCTACATCTATAGTAGCTTCAGTTTTCTTAAGGAAAGGAAGACCCAAGATTATTTGCTCCTGCAACTTGGTAAGGACCGTAAATTTAATCTGGAACTTCCGTTCTTCGATTTCCACTGGCAGCGTGATCTGGCCTAAACTCTGGCTTATGTTGCTTTCGCAGCCCATGAACACCGTAGCCGGGTTCGGAAGTCTGGTTAAATCCATATGAGCGATCACGCTAGCTTGAATGAAATTACTGGAAGCTCCAGTATCAATAAGGGCGGGCAGAGTCGTGGAATTGACTGTGCAAGGGATCCTAGGGAGGTTCCTCCCTATCAGAGGGCGTTCTTCGGCTAGAGACATGTAACACTCCAGCTCAGTGAAGTTTGGGGAGTTTTTGCAGTGGTTCTCAACTATTGGGGCCTTCGGCTCTCCACTGCTAGATGCTCCAGCCCCATCTAGTTTTCCACCTGCTCCGAGGACATCGCTTCCACCACGTTATTGTGGCGTTCACGACGCTCATTGCTCGCTGCCTGCCTGGGTGCTGATCTATCTTGATCAGCAGCCCGCTGTGGGGGACGGTAAATCTCCGCAGAGCCAGCACCCCGATTGTTGTTCCACCCTCCTTGGTTGCGGACTACATTGCCTGAGTTCGGACCCGTCAAGGTGCGATCGGTTTGGGGGTTTATGCTTCTATGCATTTGTTTGGACAACCTCAAGTCCTCCTCAATGTTGCTAGCGTCTTGTATCAAATTCTCAATGTTTACCAACTGCTTGCCCCGAAAGAAGCAACGCAGCTCAGGTGAAAGTAGTTGGGCTATGATCTGCAAGACCTCCCTTTCCTGCCCGCCAGGAAACAGCCTTTTTGCTAGTCCAAACTTTTTAATTATAAATACGTCCGCCTTCGTATTTCGGTCTTGTCCTTCCCCATAGAACTTTGCCGTGAGCTTTGCGATCAGCTCAGGGCTGGCGTATTTCTGAATTAGTCTCGCCACCATCATCGACCAGGTGATTTGGGTCTGTGAATATATTGCTGCCCATTTAGAAGCGTCTCCAGTGAGCTGAGCAAACAGTATATGTACCCAGTCTCCTTCCGGAACATCACTCCTCACCAACTCCGTTGAAAGCTTAGAAATAAAAACTTCCGGGTCTTCGTTTTCGCTTCCGGAAAACGTCGGGAGCCTAAACCTTTCGAAACGGCTATTATTCGGCTTTTGGGCTTGGCTGAGCACTCTACATAGCATAGCCGACAGCCTATCAATCGAATCCTCTTGACTCTCTCGCCTTCCAGACTCTTGCCCAAGAGGCTGAAAAGTCACGTGTCTATTTATCTCTGGGCGCCACTGGCTATTTGGTACAAGGCCTGCAGCCAGAGCAGGCTCCTCTCGCGGGGGACTCATAAGTCCTCTGCTTGCCCTTGGAAGGGTCCAAGTCGTTTGGAGTGAAGGTGGGGACCCAATCTCACTGATTATCCGAAAGGATGCTCCTTCCGCATCCCTAAGGGTATGGTCAAGGCTTTCTTGAGCGGTCCCCTCGCCTTCCTCCTCAAACGTGGAAGTAAGACTCCTAAAGGGAGTCTCTAGACCTCCCTTATTCTCAAAACGCTCCTCGTTCGTCGCAGAAGCTCGTTCTTTCCTCGATGCCTCCTCCTG
>NW_027412553.1:83566-111066 GCF_025532065.1 Leptinotarsa decemlineata | reverse complement strand
TACACTTTCCGTTCGGGTTATTTCGCCAAAATTTCCATTTCAAATTTTTATTTCACGCTTCCGATATTCTGCTTGTTCGCGGAAGGCAGAGGTAAACTTTCATTACACTTTCCGTTATATTTATGTTTTCACTACACTTTCCGATACTTTTATATTTTCACCACACTTTCCGTTCACGATTATTTTCGCCAAAGTTTCCATCTGAAATTTTTTCTTCACGCTTCCGAAATTCTGCTCGCACCCAGAAGGCAGAGGTAAACTTTCATTACACTTTCCGTTATATTTATGTTTTCACTACACTTTCCGATACTTTTATATTTTCACCACACTTTCCGATACTTTTATATTTTCACCACACTTTCCGTTCATGATTTATTTTCGCCAAAATTTCCATCTGAAATGTTTTCTTCACGCTTCCGAAATTCTGCTGCTTCCAGAAGGCAGAGGTAAACTTTCATTACACTTTCCGTTATATTTATGTTTTCACTACACTTTCCGATACTTTTATATTTTCACCACACTTTCCGTTCACGATTATTTTCGCCAAAGTTTCCATCTGAAATATTTTCTTCACGCTTCCGAAATTCTGCTCGCTCCCAGAAGGCAGAGGTAAACTTTCATTACACTTTCCGTTATATTTATGTTTCACTACACTTTCCGATACTTTTATATTTTCACCACACTTTCCGTTCACGATTATTTTCGCCAAAGTTTCCATCTGAAATATTTTCTTCACGCTTCCGAAATTCTGCTCGCTCCCAGAAGGCAGAGGTAAACTTTCATTACACTTTCCGTTATATTTATGTTTTCACTACACTTTCCGTTATCTTTTATATTTTCACTACACTTTCCGTTCGGGTTATTTCGCCAAAATTTCCAATTCAAATTTTTATTTCACGCTTCCGATATTCTGCTTGCTCGCGGAAGGCAGAAGTAAACGTTCACTACACTTTCCGGTATATTTATGTTTTCACTACACTTTCCGCTACTTTTAAATTTTCACTACACTTTCCGTTTTCTTTTATATTTTCACTACACTTTCCGTTCGGGTTATTTCGCCAAAATTTCCATTTCAAATTTTTATTTCACGCTTCCGATATTCTGCTTGTTCGCGGAAGGCAGAGGTAAACGTTCACTACACTTTCCGTTATCTTTTATATTTTCACTACACTTTCCGTTATCTTTTATATTTTCACTACACTTTCCGTTCGGGTTATTTCGCCAAAATTTCCAATTCAAATTTTTATTTCACGCTTCCGATATTCTGCTTGCTACCGGAGGGCAGAGGTCGATTAAGTTTGACGATAGTCGTGTCACTAAGTGTTCTGGCGATGTTCTAAATTTACTGTAGTCTCTGGAGATACCCTACATTTTGTTTTATAAAAGAGAAGACATTAGTAGATCAAGATGTTCACATGATGTGGTGCTTGCTGCTGCTGCAGGTTTTTCCGGGTTTTCCTGCAGCTGAAAAAGCAAATGCGCCACTGGAATCATCAATGAAGTCGCCCCTCCGGAGCGTCAATTAAATTTTGTTGTTTCATAATTTCATGATTTGTATTACTTTCTTGACCTGAGACTTACTTCAAAAATATAAAAAATACACACGAATTCATTTCATAAGCTTTTGTGGTTCTGAAAAGAACCTTTTTTTTATGGAAACGGTAAGGACAATACAGGGGGAGGCATTAAATTCAACCGCCAAATCCGTACAAGGTTCGACCTTGCCTTTTCAGGGCGTATACAACATCCATGGCTGTGACGGTTTTGCGTTTCGCATGTTCGGTATATGTTACGGCATCTCTGATAACATTTTCGAGAAATACTTTGAGTACTCCACGAGTTTCTTCGTATATCAAACCCGAAATACGTTTAACACCACCTCGACGGGCTAATCTTCTAATGGCAGGTTTCGTTATTCCTTGGATATTATCACGCAATACTTTACGATGACGTTTCGCTCCTCCTTTTCCTAAACCTTTACCTCCCTTGCCACGACCAGTCATTTCGAATGTTAAGAATAAATTATATACTGCACGATACGAATGAAATACTGTTAGTGATACTAACGACAGACTTCGACTAAAGTTCTACACCGAACTCGGTGTCACCAATACCCAAGAATCACAAAAATATAAAAAATTCGTTTTCTAATAAAACTTAAACATTACCGTGAAATCTCATCGAAACCCGATGAGATTTAACAATATTTCAAGCATTAAACATGCAAATAAAAATTCGTTCGAAATAATTCTAAGTCGAAACGGCGGACGGTACCCTAAACGCTGATATAGTCAACGTTCAGGAACCGAGAAAAATTCATTTTAGCGTGCGCTCTCGCGGTGAAGTAGGCGGAGCTGACGCGAGCCAACCACGCGCGAGAATTCCCTCGCTCATTTCGTATTTAAGAAATCACGAAATCACGATTACTTCACTTCTGTCCTGACTTCTGTTCTGGCTAGCCTTCAGTTCAGACGCGAGACTTCTATACAGTCTTTTGCTAGTTAAGATTTTGCATTGAGTTACACTTATAATAGTTATACTGTGATTTCGTGAGTTTGAAGCGGTTGTGAGATTAGAATTGCTCTGTTAAGAAAGCATTCGTAGCTGTAATTCTCCTGATAAATCCGAAGTGTCGGATTTTTGCAGAGAAAAATCTGTTACTCAGTGGAGTATAATTGTTGGAGAATTTTTCGCCTGTGAAATAACCGGTTCAACTGTAAATTCTTGGGTATTGGTTGCAAGAAGCATTGTATATAACGGTAGTTGACAAAGGCTATACCGAGCCAAGTGTGTGGGAAGTAATTAAACAAAAATTACTTCCCAAATGAATTCGTAAAGCATCACACACAGTGAAACACACAAACCTGTCTTTGTCAAGACAAACTAAACTGAATCCGAACTTATTAGTTCGAAACAAGTGAATTCGAGTGCCATCTTCTAGACCTGGTGAGTGCTGAACTATAATTGACTTTCTCCTTAGTGAAACTTTAGTGGTACCTGCCTGGACACCGGGATTCAACGTGGGACTTCCAAGGAAAAGGCCTCCGTCGCCGTATTGACTGCACCAACAGTGAATACAGCCGGAGGTACGCCTACCCGAGCCGTCTACGAGAGTTTCCACGAGGGAGCTCTCATTGCATTGACGCTCGGCGGCTTAAAAGCCCTTGAGTCCCCGGGGACTGTTCACACCTTCGGTGATAGGAACACTAGGTAGGTCACTTCGGGTTTTGTGTGTCGTATAGATAGGGATCGGTAGGGAACCTCTGAGACCGGTCCTAGCGGCCAACGTGGTGTCTCACCGTACCCCCGCGTTTTTTTTGTTTAGCTTTAGATAAAATTAGGGAGATAATAATAACTCGGATCTTTGTCTAAAAGAAAACCAAATTCAACTCAGACTACTAGTGTGCAAGGTGCAGTCGGTACCGAAAGGGGACCCGGCTGAACTAAGATCCTCCGAGAGTCAAGGGGACTCTCGGCTCTGGTCTTTCTGGGAGACTCGGCGACCAAGTTTGAACCCATTTGCCTAGCCGGGCACAAACTTCGATTTTAAACAAAAAAATGGATCGCGATTTGAAAATTTCGTCCACGCCGAGTTCTCTACATGGCGCTGGCCACCGTGGGGCCGAAATTTCGCATAGCGAAATAAATAGAGAAAGTAGCGTTGTGGCATCAAATCCGTTTGCGTCACTCGTGAACGTGAGCTCTGAGGATGAGGGAGAAACTTTCCGAGACGCACACGGAGATTTTTACCAAGTCGTCAGTGAGGGCGAATATTCGCAGGATGTGAACAAGGAGAGCAGCAACGTAAAGTTCGCTGAGAATAATAGGCTATTTTCGAGTTCAAGCCTCAATAACCAAACTCGATGGCGCCCAGAAGATAATATGGAAGTAGTCGACAATAACGACCCGATTAATAGACTGGCAACAGTATTGCTGACAGCTATTAGTCAAGGACAGAATCTAAGTCAGGGATGCCGGCTAGACAAACAAAGTCTGCCGGTGTTCTCTGGATTGGAAAATGAGAATCCGGAAGAGTTCATCAACCAACTTGAAAACGAGTTGCGTAGATGTAGCGTTCCCCAAGGTGAATGGGTAAGAATATTGTTTGGCCAGTTGGCAGACAAAGCGGCAGAGTGGGCAGCTGTATACAAACATACCCGAATTAGCTGGACCACTCTGGTGAATCGGATTATGTATAGATATAATAGCTCCGAAGTGTTAGCTAGGCTAACAGCGAAGTTCTACGGAGAGAAACAGGGGAAGAATGCGAAAACAGATGTTTTCATCATCGAAAAGGTTAGCCTGGCGAGAAGACTATTTCCTGGCATGGAAGAGAGGTCTATCCTTCCAGTAATAATAAATTTGTTAAGCCCAGAAGTGCGATGCTTCTTCAGGAGAGGTACTCCTGGAGATCTGGAAGTGTTGTTACAAGAGGCTACTGCCATAGAGGAAGACCTCTCTAAGCAGAAGAATAATAGTTCGGCCACTAACGTAGGTGGTAATCCGAGTCGAGGCCGTGCTGAAGGTAACAGTACTGTAAATTCACAGACAGGGCCGAGATATATTCCACCTCAAGGTCGGAATGAATACGTTAGGCCGCAACCATCCCAACAAGGGATATCTTCAGCCCGGAACAACAGAGTTGAAAATCGGGATAGATCTCTGCCTAGGAGAAGCGTGAATACGATCTCCGAGCAGCCGGAAAGGTCGGAAAACTAGGCAGCCGCACAGGCACGGTTGGTGGCGGCCTGTGCGAGTTAATCGACAATAAGAACAATGAAAAAACCGCCGAATTAAAAAAAAATTTTCCCTGTATAAATAATTTCATTGAGAGTTGTTACCCTATGAGGGAACACAAACCCACTCTGGGGCGAACCCTCCCCCGGATTTCCCTAAACATTGATGACGAGGCAGTGACAGCGTTAATCGACACTGGGGCCTCTAGTAACTTCGTGCGAGCCGATGTGCTATCGCACAGGAACCTGGAGAATCTTCCTAACTCGGGAATAGTACAGATGGGGTGCTCAAATAACGTGAGCCGAAGTGTAGGTCAGATTTCTGTGAACGCGGAGATTGAAGAAAGGAAATTTTCTTTGAAGTTCACAGTACTGAAGGACCTACACGAGCAGGTCATTTTGGGCATGCCTTTTCTGAGAGAGCAGGAAGCGAGTTTGGATATCGGCCGCGGCACGATTTACTTCGGAAAGGCTCCCAGGTTGTCGGTGTTCTTTCACGGGGAAACCCTTAGAAGGACACCTAAAGATGCTGTGACACTGCAGCTCGAAGACAGCCAATTCGACCTAAAAACCAAATCGGCAATAATGCCAGTCCTCGAAGCATTCAAAGATGTCTTCGAGGAAACGATCAGGCAACCGCAGACGAAGGCGATCCTACACAAAATTCAAGTGAAGGAGGAGAGACCCTTCCGTCAGATGCGGTATGCCAAAATGTCCGAAGAACGGAAACGGATAGTGCATGAAGAGATTAATAAATTATTGGAAGCAGGTGTAATTACGAGGAGCACGTCCCCGTATTGCTCTCCAGTAGTCTTGGTCCCTAAGAAAGGCGGAAAGTTGCGATTTTGCGTGGATTACCGCCAAATGAACAAACTAATAGTGTCAGAAGCCCCACACCTTCCCCCGATTCAGGAGACGGTTCGGGAAATGGGGAAGGCCAAAATCTTCAGTACCTTAGACTTGAGAAATGGGTTTTGGCAAGCCCCGCTTGAAAAAGATTCAAGGAAGTACACTGCCTTTGGGGGACCCGATGGGTCAGTGTATGAATTTAAGGTACTAAGCTTCGGGCTGAAAAACGGGCCAGCCGTTTTTCAAAAACTTATGTCTGAGGTACTGGCGGGCCTGGTAGACAAGTTTTGTAAAGTCTACCTGGATGACATTATTGTTTACTCCAATAATATCGAGGAGCACGTAAATCATCTGACCAGGATACTGGAGAGGTTGAGGACGCACGGGTTGTGGCTTTCCCCGGGGAAGTGCACATTTGGGTCCTCAACATTGAACTACCTGGGGAGGGTGATATCCGAAACGGGTAATTCTCCCAGGAGAGTCATGTTTTGAATGTACAAAATTTCGCTACTCCAACCTCCGTGAAGCAGTTGAGGGGTTTCCTGGGTACCGCGGGCTGGCTGCGCGAGTATATTCCCAATTTCGCGGAATTGGCAGCCCCGCTGACCGACCTCATTGACAAAAAGAAAAAATTTAGATGGAATCCGGATGCGGAGGACAGTTTCCAGCGTATAAAATCCGCTGTGTCGAAGCCGTTACACCTGGCACGACCCGATCCGACCAGGCCGTATTACTTGCAAACGGATGCAAGTCAGGTCGGTATCGGGGCTGTACTGTTTCAGCAGGGTGAAACTCCCGAAGTTCGAGATGTGATAGCGTACAGTAGCGCTAAGTTGAATGATACTGAGCGACGCTATCACATAAATGAAATTGAATGTCTAGCGGTAGTGTGGGCGGTGAAGAAGTATCGGCACTACTTGCAAGATGGGAGGTTTACCTTGCTAACAGATAGTTCGGCATTAACTTGGCTCAACCGAATGAAAGATGATAGAGCCAAGTTAACAAGGTGGGCCCTCCTGTTACAGGAATACGACTTTGAAATAGTCCATGTTCCGGGGAAGTTAAATCAGCTCCCCGACTTCCTTTCGCGGAATCCTGTGGAGGAAGCCACCAAAGCGGATTTGGAAAAAGAGTCTGAAAGGATGTTTTTCCCGCATCTGGATAGAGAACCAGAATCAGAAATAACAGATGAACTAGTTTTTGAATTAATTGACGAAGTAGCCGAAATTTTCAATATGTGCGACATGGTTGCACTATATCATGAAGTCGAAAGTCTGACAGAAATGAGAACTCTGTTTGAACAGATCGCCGAGGAGCAAAAGGGCTGTGAAGGAATAAGGCGGTTCAGGATGCGCATTGAAAGAGCGCGCGCAAATCCTGAACCAAATTCCTACGAGCAGCGGATCCTCAGCGATTTTAGAATGGAAGACGATCTCTTATATTACATAGGACCGGGGGGGGAACATAAGCGATTACTCGTTCCCAGGAGATGCTGGAATGTTATTGTAAAAAAATACCACGATGAAGGTGGTCATCCCGGAATTGATGAAACAGTGAATCAGATAGGTCGACACTTCTACTGGTCGAATATGCGCAAGCAAGCTAGGGAGTATATCACCACCTGCTTGACTTGCGCTACTACCAAAGCCGCGAAACCACAAACCCCTGCAGGACAGAGGCCTCTCGAGCCTGAGAGACCTTGGCAGGTCGTCTCGGTGGACGTCCTCGGCCCGTACCCTGCAGGAGAAAGCGGGAATAAATATTTGATAATCGCTGTCGACTGCTTCTCAAAGTGGACGGAAGCAAAAGCTTACGTCAGTGTTCAGGCGAATACGATGATTAAGTTTCTATTGGAGGAAGTCTTCAATAGATGGGGATTCCCGGAGGTAGTAGTAACCGACGGAGCCACGATGTACCTGGGGGCCGCGTGGGAGAGGTTTTGTGAAAGATTCAACTTCACTTCCAGAATGAGCCCTTCCTACCATCAGCAGGCCAACCCGGTCGAGAGGAGAGTGCAGGAAGTTAAGAAAATGCTCCGAGCAGCTCTCATCGACCGGCCTGAAACTGAGTGGGAAAAACACGTCCCTGAAGTTGTTTTTAACCTCCGCACCAGGGTGAATGCGTCCACAGGTATGTCACCTAGTGAGCTCCTCCTCGGTTACGACCTCCCAAGACCTGGGGAGTGGGCGACTCCCGCGCAAAGGAATAGACAGACCCGAAATCGTAATAGAGACACGCGGATTGACCAAGCAAATCTGATGGCGGAACGCTACCGCGAAAAGATATTCCCAAATAAAGAGACTCAAACCAAGACAAGTTTCCGGCCAGGCGACTGGGTCTTGTGCCGAAATTCCGACGTTATTCGGAAGAATTTCGGCCAGACTTGGTCGGTTCCCTCCCGGGTAGTCGAAAGGTTAGGGGCCAGCACCTATTTGGTGAATAGGGGCGGTCAAGACCGAGTGATCCATGTGGATGACCTTAGAATAGCACCACCGCCGAGGCCTGGACAGGATAACTTGGATCCAAGGCATGCGGAAATAAACTAGGTTTAGAACGTCTTCATAATGTATATAGTAGGTCAGGAGTGGAGTTAGAAGACGACAATGATACCCTGATATGTATATAGTAGTGTAAGTTAGTTTATAGGGGAATGAAAATCATGTAAATATAGAATAAGGAACTATTGTATATAAATTAATCTTGTAAATATGTTTTGAAAAAAAAAAATAAAGGAAAAAGCAATTGCTTCTCATGCACTTGATCTCGGATAGCTATGCAACTTCTTAGGTCAGGGGGGTGTCACCAATACCCAAGAATCACAAAAATATAAAAAATTCGTTTTCTAATAAAACTTAAACATTACCGTGAAATCTCATCGAAACCCGATGAGATTTAACAATATTTCAAGCATTAAACATGCAAATAAAAATTCGTTCGAAATAATTCTAAGTCGAAACGGCGGACGGTACCCTAAACGCTGATATAGTCAACGTTCAGGAACCGAGAAAAATTCATTTTAGCGTGCGCTCTCGCGGTGAAGTAGGCGGAGCTGACGCGAGCCAACCACGCGCGAGAATTCCCTCGCTCATTTCGTATTTAAGAAATCACGAAATCACGATTACTTCACTTCTGTCCTGACTTCTGTTCTGGCTAGCCTTCAGTTCAGACGCGAGACTTCTATACAGTCTTTTGCTAGTTAAGATTTTGCATTGAGTTACACTTATAATAGTTATACTGTGATTTCGTGAGTTTGAAGCGGTTGTGAGATTAGAATTGCTCTGTTAAGAAAGCATTCGTAGCTGTAATTCTCCTGATAAATCCGAAGTGTCGGATTTTTGCAGAGAAAAATCTGTTACTCAGTGGAGTATAATTGTTGGAGAATTTTTCGCCTGTGAAATAACCGGTTCAACTGTAAATTCTTGGGTATTGGTTGCAAGAAGCATTGTATATAACGGTAGTTGACAAAGGCTATACCGAGCCAAGTGTGTGGGAAGTAATTAAACAAAAATTACTTCCCAAATGAATTCGTAAAGCATCACACACAGTGAAACACACAAACCTGTCTTTGTCAAGACAAACTAAACTGAATCCGAACTTATTAGTTCGAAACAAGTGAATTCGAGTGCCATCTTCTAGACCTGGTGAGTGCTGAACTATAATTGACTTTCTCCTTAGTGAAACTTTAGTGGTACCTGCCTGGACACCGGGATTCAACGTGGGACTTCCAAGGAAAAGGCCTCCGTCGCCGTATTGACTGCACCAACAGTGAATACAGCCGGAGGTACGCCTACCCGAGCCGTCTACGAGAGTTTCCACGAGGGAGCTCTCATTGCATTGACGCTCGGCGGCTTAAAAGCCCTTGAGTCCCCGGGGACTGTTCACACCTTCGGTGATAGGAACACTAGGTAGGTCACTTCGGGTTTTGTGTGTCGTATAGATAGGGATCGGTAGGGAACCTCTGAGACCGGTCCTAGCGGCCAACGTGGTGTCTCACCGTACCCCCGCGTTTTTTTTGTTTAGCTTTAGATAAAATTAGGGAGATAATAATAACTCGGATCTTTGTCTAAAAGAAAACCAAATTCAACTCAGACTACTAGTGTGCAAGGTGCAGTCGGTACCGAAAGGGGACCCGGCTGAACTAAGATCCTCCGAGAGTCAAGGGGACTCTCGGCTCTGGTCTTTCTGGGAGACTCGGCGACCAAGTTTGAACCCATTTGCCTAGCCGGGCACAAACTTCGATTTTAAACAAAAAAATGGATCGCGATTTGAAAATTTCGTCCACGCCGAGTTCTCTACATGGCGCTGGCCACCGTGGGGCCGAAATTTCGCATAGCGAAATAAATAGAGAAAGTAGCGTTGTGGCATCAAATCCGTTTGCGTCACTCGTGAACGTGAGCTCTGAGGATGAGGGAGAAACTTTCCGAGACGCACACGGAGATTTTTACCAAGTCGTCAGTGAGGGCGAATATTCGCAGGATGTGAACAAGGAGAGCAGCAACGTAAAGTTCGCTGAGAATAATAGGCTATTTTCGAGTTCAAGCCTCAATAACCAAACTCGATGGCGCCCAGAAGATAATATGGAAGTAGTCGACAATAACGACCCGATTAATAGACTGGCAACAGTATTGCTGACAGCTATTAGTCAAGGACAGAATCTAAGTCAGGGATGCCGGCTAGACAAACAAAGTCTGCCGGTGTTCTCTGGATTGGAAAATGAGAATCCGGAAGAGTTCATCAACCAACTTGAAAACGAGTTGCGTAGATGTAGCGTTCCCCAAGGTGAATGGGTAAGAATATTGTTTGGCCAGTTGGCAGACAAAGCGGCAGAGTGGGCAGCTGTATACAAACATACCCGAATTAGCTGGACCACTCTGGTGAATCGGATTATGTATAGATATAATAGCTCCGAAGTGTTAGCTAGGCTAACAGCGAAGTTCTACGGAGAGAAACAGGGGAAGAATGCGAAAACAGATGTTTTCATCATCGAAAAGGTTAGCCTGGCGAGAAGACTATTTCCTGGCATGGAAGAGAGGTCTATCCTTCCAGTAATAATAAATTTGTTAAGCCCAGAAGTGCGATGCTTCTTCAGGAGAGGTACTCCTGGAGATCTGGAAGTGTTGTTACAAGAGGCTACTGCCATAGAGGAAGACCTCTCTAAGCAGAAGAATAATAGTTCGGCCACTAACGTAGGTGGTAATCCGAGTCGAGGCCGTGCTGAAGGTAACAGTACTGTAAATTCACAGACAGGGCCGAGATATATTCCACCTCAAGGTCGGAATGAATACGTTAGGCCGCAACCATCCCAACAAGGGATATCTTCAGCCCGGAACAACAGAGTTGAAAATCGGGATAGATCTCTGCCTAGGAGAAGCGTGAATACGATCTCCGAGCAGCCGGAAAGGTCGGAAAACTAGGCAGCCGCACAGGCACGGTTGGTGGCGGCCTGTGCGAGTTAATCGACAATAAGAACAATGAAAAAACCGCCGAATTAAAAAAAAATTTTCCCTGTATAAATAATTTCATTGAGAGTTGTTACCCTATGAGGGAACACAAACCCACTCTGGGGCGAACCCTCCCCCGGATTTCCCTAAACATTGATGACGAGGCAGTGACAGCGTTAATCGACACTGGGGCCTCTAGTAACTTCGTGCGAGCCGATGTGCTATCGCACAGGAACCTGGAGAATCTTCCTAACTCGGGAATAGTACAGATGGGGTGCTCAAATAACGTGAGCCGAAGTGTAGGTCAGATTTCTGTGAACGCGGAGATTGAAGAAAGGAAATTTTCTTTGAAGTTCACAGTACTGAAGGACCTACACGAGCAGGTCATTTTGGGCATGCCTTTTCTGAGAGAGCAGGAAGCGAGTTTGGATATCGGCCGCGGCACGATTTACTTCGGAAAGGCTCCCAGGTTGTCGGTGTTCTTTCACGGGGAAACCCTTAGAAGGACACCTAAAGATGCTGTGACACTGCAGCTCGAAGACAGCCAATTCGACCTAAAAACCAAATCGGCAATAATGCCAGTCCTCGAAGCATTCAAAGATGTCTTCGAGGAAACGATCAGGCAACCGCAGACGAAGGCGATCCTACACAAAATTCAAGTGAAGGAGGAGAGACCCTTCCGTCAGATGCGGTATGCCAAAATGTCCGAAGAACGGAAACGGATAGTGCATGAAGAGATTAATAAATTATTGGAAGCAGGTGTAATTACGAGGAGCACGTCCCCGTATTGCTCTCCAGTAGTCTTGGTCCCTAAGAAAGGCGGAAAGTTGCGATTTTGCGTGGATTACCGCCAAATGAACAAACTAATAGTGTCAGAAGCCCCACACCTTCCCCCGATTCAGGAGACGGTTCGGGAAATGGGGAAGGCCAAAATCTTCAGTACCTTAGACTTGAGAAATGGGTTTTGGCAAGCCCCGCTTGAAAAAGATTCAAGGAAGTACACTGCCTTTGGGGGACCCGATGGGTCAGTGTATGAATTTAAGGTACTAAGCTTCGGGCTGAAAAACGGGCCAGCCGTTTTTCAAAAACTTATGTCTGAGGTACTGGCGGGCCTGGTAGACAAGTTTTGTAAAGTCTACCTGGATGACATTATTGTTTACTCCAATAATATCGAGGAGCACGTAAATCATCTGACCAGGATACTGGAGAGGTTGAGGACGCACGGGTTGTGGCTTTCCCCGGGGAAGTGCACATTTGGGTCCTCAACATTGAACTACCTGGGGAGGGTGATATCCGAAACGGGTAATTCTCCCCAGGAGAGTCATGTTTTGAATGTACAAAATTTCGCTACTCCAACCTCCGTGAAGCAGTTGAGGGGTTTCCTGGGTACCGCGGGCTGGCTGCGCGAGTATATTCCCAATTTCGCGGAATTGGCAGCCCCGCTGACCGACCTCATTGACAAAAAGAAAAAATTTAGATGGAATCCGGATGCGGAGGACAGTTTCCAGCGTATAAAATCCGCTGTGTCGAAGCCGTTACACCTGGCACGACCCGATCCGACCAGGCCGTATTACTTGCAAACGGATGCAAGTCAGGTCGGTATCGGGGCTGTACTGTTTCAGCAGGGTGAAACTCCCGAAGTTCGAGATGTGATAGCGTACAGTAGCGCTAAGTTGAATGATACTGAGCGACGCTATCACATAAATGAAATTGAATGTCTAGCGGTAGTGTGGGCGGTGAAGAAGTATCGGCACTACTTGCAAGATGGGAGGTTTACCTTGCTAACAGATAGTTCGGCATTAACTTGGCTCAACCGAATGAAAGATGATAGAGCCAAGTTAACAAGGTGGGCCCTCCTGTTACAGGAATACGACTTTGAAATAGTCCATGTTCCGGGGAAGTTAAATCAGCTCCCCGACTTCCTTTCGCGGAATCCTGTGGAGGAAGCCACCAAAGCGGATTTGGAAAAAGAGTCTGAAAGGATGTTTTTCCCGCATCTGGATAGAGAACCAGAATCAGAAATAACAGATGAACTAGTTTTTGAATTAATTGACGAAGTAGCCGAAATTTTCAATATGTGCGACATGGTTGCACTATATCATGAAGTCGAAAGTCTGACAGAAATGAGAACTCTGTTTGAACAGATCGCCGAGGAGCAAAAGGGCTGTGAAGGAATAAGGCGGTTCAGGATGCGCATTGAAAGAGCGCGCGCAAATCCTGAACCAAATTCCTACGAGCAGCGGATCCTCAGCGATTTTAGAATGGAAGACGATCTCTTATATTACATAGGACCGGGGGGGGAACATAAGCGATTACTCGTTCCCAGGAGATGCTGGAATGTTATTGTAAAAAAATACCACGATGAAGGTGGTCATCCCGGAATTGATGAAACAGTGAATCAGATAGGTCGACACTTCTACTGGTCGAATATGCGCAAGCAAGCTAGGGAGTATATCACCACCTGCTTGACTTGCGCTACTACCAAAGCCGCGAAACCACAAACCCCTGCAGGACAGAGGCCTCTCGAGCCTGAGAGACCTTGGCAGGTCGTCTCGGTGGACGTCCTCGGCCCGTACCCTGCAGGAGAAAGCGGGAATAAATATTTGATAATCGCTGTCGACTGCTTCTCAAAGTGGACGGAAGCAAAAGCTTACGTCAGTGTTCAGGCGAATACGATGATTAAGTTTCTATTGGAGGAAGTCTTCAATAGATGGGGATTCCCGGAGGTAGTAGTAACCGACGGAGCCACGATGTACCTGGGGGCCGCGTGGGAGAGGTTTTGTGAAAGATTCAACTTCACTTCCAGAATGAGCCCTTCCTACCATCAGCAGGCCAACCCGGTCGAGAGGAGAGTGCAGGAAGTTAAGAAAATGCTCCGAGCAGCTCTCATCGACCGGCCTGAAACTGAGTGGGAAAAACACGTCCCTGAAGTTGTTTTTAACCTCCGCACCAGGGTGAATGCGTCCACAGGTATGTCACCTAGTGAGCTCCTCCTCGGTTACGACCTCCCAAGACCTGGGGAGTGGGCGACTCCCGCGCAAAGGAATAGACAGACCCGAAATCGTAATAGAGACACGCGGATTGACCAAGCAAATCTGATGGCGGAACGCTACCGCGAAAAGATATTCCCAAATAAAGAGACTCAAACCAAGACAAGTTTCCGGCCAGGCGACTGGGTCTTGTGCCGAAATTCCGACGTTATTCGGAAGAATTTCGGCCAGACTTGGTCGGTTCCCTCCCGGGTAGTCGAAAGGTTAGGGGCCAGCACCTATTTGGTGAATAGGGGCGGTCAAGACCGAGTGATCCATGTGGATGACCTTAGAATAGCACCACCGCCGAGGCCTGGACAGGATAACTTGGATCCAAGGCATGCGGAAATAAACTAGGTTTAGAACGTCTTCATAATGTATATAGTAGGTCAGGAGTGGAGTTAGAAGACGACAATGATACCCTGATATGTATATAGTAGTGTAAGTTAGTTTATAGGGGAATGAAAATCATGTAAATATAGAATAAGGAACTATTGTATATAAATTAATCTTGTAAATATGTTTTGAAAAAAAAAAATAAAGGAAAAAGCAATTGCTTCTCATGCACTTGATCTCGGATAGCTATGCAACTTCTTAGGTCAGGGGGGTGTCACCAATACCCAAGAATCACAAAAATATAAAAAATTCGTTTTCTAATAAAACTTAAACATTACCGTGAAATCTCATCGAAACCCGATGAGATTTAACAATATTTCAAGCATTAAACATGCAAATAAAAATTCGTTCGAAATAATTCTAAGTCGAAACGGCGGACGGTACCCTAAACGCTGATATAGTCAACGTTCAGGAACCGAGAAAAATTCATTTTAGCGTGCGCTCTCGCGGTGAAGTAGGCGGAGCTGACGCGAGCCAACCACGCGCGAGAATTCCCTCGCTCATTTCGTATTTAAGAAATCACGAAATCACGATTACTTCACTTCTGTCCTGACTTCTGTTCTGGCTAGCCTTCAGTTCAGACGCGAGACTTCTATACAGTCTTTTGCTAGTTAAGATTTTGCATTGAGTTACACTTATAATAGTTATACTGTGATTTCGTGAGTTTGAAGCGGTTGTGAGATTAGAATTGCTCTGTTAAGAAAGCATTCGTAGCTGTAATTCTCCTGATAAATCCGAAGTGTCGGATTTTTGCAGAGAAAAATCTGTTACTCAGTGGAGTATAATTGTTGGAGAATTTTTCGCCTGTGAAATAACCGGTTCAACTGTAAATTCTTGGGTATTGGTTGCAAGAAGCATTGTATATAACGGTAGTTGACAAAGGCTATACCGAGCCAAGTGTGTGGGAAGTAATTAAACAAAAATTACTTCCCAAATGAATTCGTAAAGCATCACACACAGTGAAACACACAAACCTGTCTTTGTCAAGACAAACTAAACTGAATCCGAACTTATTAGTTCGAAACAAGTGAATTCGAGTGCCATCTTCTAGACCTGGTGAGTGCTGAACTATAATTGACTTTCTCCTTAGTGAAACTTTAGTGGTACCTGCCTGGACACCGGGATTCAACGTGGGACTTCCAAGGAAAAGGCCTCCGTCGCCGTATTGACTGCACCAACAGTGAATACAGCCGGAGGTACGCCTACCCGAGCCGTCTACGAGAGTTTCCACGAGGGAGCTCTCATTGCATTGACGCTCGGCGGCTTAAAAGCCCTTGAGTCCCCGGGGACTGTTCACACCTTCGGTGATAGGAACACTAGGTAGGTCACTTCGGGTTTTGTGTGTCGTATAGATAGGGATCGGTAGGGAACCTCTGAGACCGGTCCTAGCGGCCAACGTGGTGTCTCACCGTACCCCCGCGTTTTTTTTTGTTTAGCTTTAGATAAAATTAGGGAGATAATAATAACTCGGATCTTTGTCTAAAAGAAAACCAAATTCAACTCAGACTACTAGTGTGCAAGGTGCAGTCGGTACCGAAAGGGGACCCGGCTGAACTAAGATCCTCCGAGAGTCAAGGGGACTCTCGGCTCTGGTCTTTCTGGGAGACTCGGCGACCAAGTTTGAACCCATTTGCCTAGCCGGGCACAAACTTCGATTTTAAACAAAAAAATGGATCGCGATTTGAAAATTTCGTCCACGCCGAGTTCTCTACATCGGTCGGGTTTTGTTAAATTTCATGACTCCGCCCACAACTGGAAATCGGACCAATGGCGTCTCGTCTAGATGGTATATAATAGTTGGCGTGTATAAGCCGACTCAGTTCATATGTTGTCCGTCTATCGTTCGGTATACATTTCGTTCGTTACAATTCGCAATAGGTTTTGAAAATGGCTCGTACCAAGCAGACCGCTCGTAAATCGACTGGAGGTAAAGCTCCGAGAAAACAATTAGCTACTAAAGCAGCTCGCAAAAGTGCACCGGCTACGGGAGGTGTTAAAAAACCTCATCGTTACAGACCCGGTACTGTTGCTCTCCGAGAAATTCGACGTTATCAGAAGAGTACTGAATTGTTGATTAGGAAATTACCCTTTCAACGTTTAGTTCGAGAAATCGCTCAAGATTTCAAAACCGATTTACGATTCCAAAGTTCAGCCGTCATGGCTTTGCAAGAAGCTAGCGAGGCGTATTTGGTAGGACTCTTCGAAGATACGAATTTGTGCGCCATTCACGCCAAGCGCGTTACCATTATGCCCAAAGACATTCAGTTAGCAAGGAGAATACGCGGAGAACGAGCTTAATTTCATATATATATATCCCAATATATATTGAAAATATATACAAAAAAAAGGTTCTTTTCAGAACCACAAAATGCAATTGATGAAAGAATTCGTTTATCGATAGATATGAATGAATGAATGAATGAATGTATGATATTTTCAATAACTCGCATCACGTAAATATTAAATCACGGGTGTTTGCAGAACATGTTCAGTATGATCCAAATATGGATTATAATACTGAAATTTTTTACTTTCCGAAACGAATCTTTCGAAAAGATCATTTTTAGAAACGGCTGAGATAAATAACGAAAAACAAGCGATCACTGAATGAAAGATCGCTCATAACATCACCATCTTTTCGTAAATTTCCTCTGATTCATATTTTTGAATACCTGGCATAAATCTCGAGTGACTTTTTGTAATATACCCTATACCAAAAATGAATCGTTCTCGAGATATTCGATCGTTTATACAGAAAAAGTAGGTATTATTCGGTTCTCGAGCCATTTCCCTATAAAATTGAAAACAAGTCTCATAGAATACATAAGCTATTATTGATTCATCAAAATATTACATTCCGTCGTCTTGTAGGAGGAGTAACATTTCCAAAATGATGAACGAGGTATTAGGAGTCGATGAGTAATTCTGAAGATATAAAAATCAGTGATTTCTCAAATGGAACACCCTTAGTTTGGAAATCTCGAAATGATTTTGACTCATTTTCCTGAAACGATCCCAATATCAGAAAATAAGTCAACTGTTCACAAGACATATTTCAATGAAATAGAAAGACAGAGCAATATTTTTTAATTTTTACTCTTTTACGAAATTATTCGATTCATATCAATTCGATAGTCGGCGGCGGCGGCGGAAGAAATATTATTTATCTATTTTTTTTCTGTTTATAGGGATAGGCTAGGTAGGTAGTTCTGACTATTTATTTATATATTTGTTGGACAGTTGAATTATATACGAATTCTTGTAAAAAAAATTGTGGCCCTGAAAAGGGCCATTTGTTTTCTTAGACTTCGTCGCCGGAGAGAGAAGTCAACTGATAGAAGAATTTACTTCTTCTTTTTTGGAGAGGCAGCTTTTTTGGCTTTCGGAGAAGATGCCGATGCAGGGGTCGCTTTCGCGGTTTTCGGTTTGGGTGCTTTCGGCTTTTTTGTTGGTCCTTTGTTAGTTTTCTTTGCTTTCGAAGGAGACTTGGTTTTACTAGCAGAAGTCGCGGACGAAACCTTAGAAGCGACGGTCTTTTTATCCTCGGCAGTTACCTTTTTAGGCTTGGCTGCGGCAGCCGCTTTCTTTTCCGGAGAGGCTTTCTTACCTTTCGGTGATGCAGCAGCCTTCTTGCCGGTTTTAGCTTTTTCACCAGCTACGCGTTTAACGGGAGTTTTTTTGGCCTTCGCACCGGCCGTACCGGACGTTTTCTTTTCGGTAGCCGACGGTTTTGCCGAACCAGAAGATGCCGATGCCAATTTGAACGACCCCGATGCACCTTTTCCTTTAGTTTGTACTAATGATCCGGAAGCAACCGCAGATTTAAGATATTTCTTGATGAAAGGTGCCACTTTTTCTGCGTCAGCCTTATAATTCGCCGCAATATATTTTTTTATGGCTTGTAAAGAGGAACCACCCCGTTCCTTCAATCCTTTAATAGCGTTATTAACCATTTCCGACGTAGGTGGGTGAGAAGGTTTACTTCTTGGATTTTTAACTTTCTTTTCTTTCTTCGCAGTAGACTGTGCCTGCGGCGACGAAGATGAATTAGCCGAAGCCGAAGAATTCTGATTTTCTATGTCTGCCATAGTAAAAAAACAACTGACAATATATTCTCGGAAGATAGATGCTACACTCGTTAGGCGTCTAGAGAGAATGATGTAGTCCTCTGGTGTTCCGTTTGTTTAAATATTCTGGGTCGAAGCACAGGCGGACGGGAGACTGAACGCTCGACATTCTCGTTAGACACGATATTGACGGCTTCCATTCTGCTGTCGAAATGTTCGCATCAACTTCTTTACGAAATCAATGCCGGTTTCCTATTTAGACTTCGACTAGCACAATAACGTGGATAGATTCTACGTATTCCGAAAATATTTTCTGATAAGAAAAAGCTAATATTAAACCTCGACAACTCACAGTAAATTACAATGAAATATGAAGTATTGATGATTTTGACGTAACTCCAGACAATTCCTTTCCGAAAATACTCGTAATCGATGATCTGGAAGGAACCTTCGAATAAATATCATAGGCGCGACTGTCTATAGAAACATGATACATTAGCCGATAATACTCGATAAATACACGAGTGAATAGGGGCATCGAAGAGACCTCGTGTCTACCTTCATACACGACTATAACCAAGAACCGACGCTTCTAATAGCATCAACATTTTCAAAAATTATCCCTATAAAAGTGTTCGATGAAAACGGCATTCGAATAATAACGAACGTTATTAATGTTATATTCGATAAGATATAATCATCGTAATATACTTTCAATAAAAAGGTCGATACTACAACACGAACGAACGAACGAACGAACGACGATACTGTGAGCTCTATCTATAACGGAGTAATACACACCCACCCCCACCCGAAATATATAAATCGTCAATGTTATAGTCGAAATCAGAAATGCTAATCATAAACGTTTTTAGACAACATATTAGCACGTAAATAAAAAACACGTTAAAAAATAACATAAGTAATAGAGTACATGACTAGTATAACAGTAACGAACGTTAACTTTTTAGGTTGATAGGTAGGTAAGCACCATCTAAATATAGGTGGCAAAATTATTTATTATCATCGCGCGTTTCACGAAAGGAGGTAACAATGTACTGATAACAAGGCAACCCAACCGAGTGAGACCTAGCGCCCTAGCAAAAATAAATTATCATTCAGCGTCGAAACGATATTGTAAGAATTCTTTCATAAATATTTTGTGGTTCTGAAAAGAACCGTTTTTTTTTAAGAATGTATATCGTAGACCGGAATAAGTAAATTATTTCGAACTGGTATATTTCGTAACTGCTTTGGTGCCTTCGCTGACGGCGTGCTTCGCCAATTCACCAGGAAGTAACAGACGTACTGCAGTCTGAATTTCTCTGCTCGTAATAGTCGATCGCTTGTTATAATGAGCAAGACGGGAGGCTTCCGCTGCGATACGCTCAAATATATCATTTACGAAACTGTTCATGATGCTCATCGCTTTACTGGATATTCCGGTATCGGGATGGACTTGTTTCAATACTTTGTAGATATAAATTGCGTAACTTTCCTTCCTCCTCCTCTTCTTTTTCTTATCGGTCTTCGATATATTCTTTTGGGCCTTTCCGGCCTTCTTCGCAGCCTTTCCACTAGCTTTGGGTGGCATTCTGAAAATTTAATTTCGTCAATATCAAACAAACAAGTACTATCGTGCAGGTTTGCTTTCGACTCAATGTAAAAGACGCTCTCCCGGGTTGTGTGCCCAGGTCGCAAGCTCCCTCCTTACGGAAATGCTTCCGCAGGTTTGGACCTGGCGACCCTTTCCTTCCACCCCCGTTTCATAAGGAAACGGTCCTCAATCCAGCTGCTGGCACTTCAGCAAGATTGATATCTAACCTCTTTTGGTTGGAAACCAGCCTTTAGGTGCTTTTATTTCCCTATCTATCTTCTCGGTTTAAATTTTATTTGGCTCTTGTTTGTCGCGGTATTCCTAATTGAATTTTTGCATGGGGGCCCCCAAAGCTAACGGCGGCCATAGTTGTAATAGTCGGGCTTTTCCCAGTGAAGCTGAGAAATGTGATTTTGAAATTGGATCGCGGTTTTCCTGTAAGAGAATATATGGTTAATACACTTAAGATTTTTATACTTGCCTGAGCCGCCTGACGGCGACTCGTGGGGGCGGTCTCTGATTTTGTCTTGTCGGCCTTGGATGTTTGTCCCTTTCTCGGAACCTGGGGTCATCCATGTTCAACGCATCGTGTAGATCGCGAAACGCTGGATTTAAATGCGATCTGATTCTATCGAACGTGCTTTCTGCATGTTCTCTCATATACACGTCCACATACTGCGTGTCCAGTCCTAGATCCCTGTATATGAATCTGTTCGGGATGTAATACGGTGCATTTACGGCGGCCCTTACGCTCGTGTTCATAAATGCTTGGATCTTCTTTCTGTGTGTCTGCGCGCACTGGCCCCAGGCAGTGCATGCGTACAGAATTATAGGCATTAGGATCGTTCTGATCATCAGTAGTTTGACTTTCAGTGCCATGTTACTACTTCTTCCTATGATCGGCGCCAGGCGTCTTCTGGCCTGTTTGGCCATTCCAATTCTCTGTTGTACGTGTTCCTGGAATGTTAACTTCTTGTCTAGGATGACCCCGAGATATGTTGCTTTGTTTGTCCACGGAATCTCTTGTCCGTTGAAGATGACGTTGCCTTCCGGTTGTACGAACCTGCGGGTGAACAGTATCGCCTGACTCTTGTCAGGGTTGATACTGATCTTCCACAGGTTAGCCCACTCCTCTAATCTGTCTGCCTGTTGTTGCAGGTATCTTGTTACGAGTGCTTGACTCCTAGATCTCGCCAGCAGGGCCGTGTCGTCCGCGTAGAGTGCCAACTTGTTAAAGTTGTTCTCTGGCTTGGGCACGTCTGCCGTGTATACGGAGTAGAGGTGTGGCGAAAGGACTGCACCTTGCGGGACTCCTGCCTCCAGTAGTCGAACTGTTGATAATTCGTCTCCTACTCTGCATCGGCATCGCCTGTCAGTTAGAAAAGACTGGATTAATCTTACCATTGGTTTGGAGTATCCGAAATCGCTCATCTTGGCTAGTAGCCCGTCGTGCCAAACTCTGTCGAACGCCTTGGAGACGTCTAGGAAGATAGCTCCGGTGTTGTGTCCTTTGCCAAGGTTGAAGCCTTCTGTCGCAAATTCCACTACCCTCAGGACTTGTAGCTCTGTTGAGTGCTCTGATCTAAAACCGAATTGTTCGTTGGGGAGGATCCCTAACTCTCTGGTTTGTTCTTCCAGTCTCTTCAGGATGACGCGTTCCGCCACTTTGCTTATGGATGGCAGTAAGCTTATTGGCCGGTGGTTCGCTGGAAACAGGTGGTTCTTCTTGGGCTTTGGTATGTGGATTACCGTTGCCTCTTTGAACTGGTACGGGAAGTGTTGCAGTCTGAGTATAGCATTTATGATGTTGGTTATGGCTGCTATACCCTTTCGCGGCAGCACTTTCAGTGCTCTATTTGTTATGTTGTCTGGGCCTGGTGCTTTCCGAGTGATAAGGTGCCTCAGAATGTCTTTCACTTCCTCAGGCGATGTCGGGGCCAGGGGTTGCGCATTATCTGTTCGTCGGTTGAGCCTCCGTACCGTTCTTTCCACCTGGTTTTCTATTTCCTCTACCTCGTCTGTGAACGGGACGTCATTCTCTTTGCACTGCCTTTCGAAGTTGTCCGCGAATGCTTCCGCCTTCTCCTGGTCAGTGTAGACTATTCCTTGCTCGCCGTGTATTGGTGGGCAGGGTTGTCGCGGTCCGTTCCTAAGTTTCTTCTGCATTTGCCACGCAGATCTATCTTCTGTGGCCAGCTCTTCCAGACGGGTGGTCCATTGTCTTTCTCGGATCGCTTTCAGCTCTTCTTTCAGTATCCTGTTTGCTCTATTCATGCACCTTTTGTCCATCGGTGCACGTGTTCTTTGGTACTGTCTTTTCAGGCGTCTTCTTATTCTGATTAGTTCCATCGTTTCTGGTGGAAGGTGCTCTTGGAAGTTAAAGCGCGTGGCTGGGACTTCCCTCGCGCTTCTTTCCGTTGTTTGTGTGATCGCCTGCTGAAGCTGGTCCGTGGCGTTCTCCAGATCTGTTTTTGTTTCGATGCGTGGTATCTCACCCAGCGCGTCGTGTATGGTTCGTTGGAATCTTGTCCAGTCTATGATTCGCTTCGTTGGGTTGTCTGCTTCCACTTCTCCCCTTCCTATTGTGAATAGGATGGGGTTGTGGTCTGACGACCCTTCCTCTAGTACTTCCATCTCCGTAGTATCGATGTTTTGTACTAGCGCGATGTCAAGAGTGCTTGGGACTGCGTCTGCTTGCGGGTAGTACGTTGGGCTGTTCGGTGCTACTACCTCGGTGTCCTCAAATTCGTCTAGTAATCTTACTATATCTCTGCCTCTTGTGTTTGCGAACCTACAGTTCCAGTCTGGCGACTTTGCGTTGAAGTCGCCGATGGCCACTGTGGGATGGTGATCTGGGAATAATTCTGCCAAGTCGGTTCTTTCTATTCTTCTACCTTGCGGGGGTAGGTATACCGACGATATTTTCAGCTGCTCGTAGCGTCTCACGTTGACTCTAACTGCTACTGCTTCGCCGATTTGGGTTTCCGGTCTTCTTTCTTCGTTTTGCGCTAGGTCTGTTTTGACTAGTAGCGCAACGCCTCCCGCGGCGTTGCGCCCCCCTGGCCTATCTGTCCTGTACATGTTATATCCTGGGATGCGGTAGCTCTTTTCGCTTCTTATCCGTGTCTCCTGGAGCGCCATGACGTCTATTTCTAGGCGCGATAGTAGCTCCAGTAGCTCGTTTCTTCTTTCTGTGAAACCGTTGATGTTCCACGATCCTACGACTAGTCTTCCAGGCACTCGTGCTGGCATTACTGTCGTCCGGGTGTTTGGATTAGGGCTGCTAAGACCGCTTGCGCGATCTTTTGCTGCTCAGTCGTCAGATTTCCTAGAATTTGGATCAGCTCGTTTCCTCCGGTTTGTTGTGCCTTTGGTGCTGGCTTTCTCTGAGCTGTTTGTTGCCGGGGCCTCTGACTCTCCGTTTGTCGAGGCCTGTTTCCTGTTGATTGCGAGGGTCTTGGTTTGGGGAACATTCTGCATCCCCTGTAGCTTGCCGGATGCGCACCCAGGCAGTTTGCGCATTTGGCCGGCTCTTCCCTTTGCTTTTGGCATTCTCTAGTCTCGTGTTGTTCACCGCATTTTACGCAACGTGCGGTTGCGTGGCAACATCTCTGTGCATGCCCGAAGTACTGGCAACGGTGGCACTGCCTTATCTCTTTTTTGTTAATTCTTTGCGGCTCCGCCCGCACGATCAGATTTACGCATGTTCTCAATGCGTATATTTTGTCCTGGTCTTTCGGCACTTTGACCAGGAATAGTGGCAGAATTTGTCTGGTTTTTCTGGACGTCATTCTGTGACATTCCAGAACCTCAAAACCTTGTCTGGTGAGATCTGCCGCGACGTCCGCGTCCTCCACGTTCTCCGGTATCCCCCGGATCACTGCGTGGAGTGGGATTTCTTTCTTAAGGGTGAACGTGTGGAATTCCAGGCGGAATTCTTCCATGTATCTGGTGGCTTTGCGCCACTCTTCTTCGTTGTTTGCGTAGATGTAGATTCCGTCTCTAGTGAGTCTTGCCTTGTTATATCCTATTTTACGGGCTTCGAGACCTCTAGAAATTTCGTTCCACCGTTTGCTGTCATGGACAACTATCGGTGGTGGTGACATGGGGTTTGCCTGTTTTGGATGCGTATCCGCGTTTGTTGATCCTCCTTGTTCGCTTGGCCTGTCCTCGGTTTGCCTGGGGGTTGGCCAGACTGGGACCTCCGGAGTTTTACGTTCTCCGGTTGGTACGATTGCTGGTATGTTCCCAGTAATGGACGTCTCTTCCGGTTTTGTTGTTTCCTCTGTCTCCATTTCCGTTTCCTCCGGTTTCTTTTGTAATACGACAAGTCGCGAGGTTCTCTTCCTTGCTTTCCTCGCCTTTCTCGTTTCGGCCTTTTCGAATCCGTCTTCTGTCTCCGTATCTGTGGTGTTTTCAGGCTTTCTTTGCCTCTTCTGGGAGGCTTCTTTTTCTTTTTCCGTTTCCTTGATGGCGGCGGTGTCTATTTTCTTGTCTTTTTCTTTTTCCTCTTGTTTTGGTTTTGCTGGGGCTTTGCTTTTGATTTCTTCTTTGTTCTTCTCCTGCGATTTTTCGGCAGGTTTTGTCCTATCCTCTTGCCTTCTTCTGAGGGCTGCGTTTTCGGCCAGTAATAGGTCGAATTTCTTGTTCATGTCAGCCATTTGGCTGACCAGCTTGTCCAGTGTGTCTCTTAGCTTTGCGTTGTCTTCTTTTAGAGCTTTGTTTTCAGCTTCCATTTTTTATGGTCTGTGTGGAGTGGACTCCCTGAAAATAAGTGGATTAAAATTCTAATATTATATTTAGTTCTAAGAAGAACTGAATTCTCTTTATCAGTTCTGATAAGAACTGTTGTTTGTGTGTCTCTTAAACACTTCACAGTTTGCCTCCTTAGGTGGTCCTTCACAGGTAAACTTTCACTTCTAGTCGATGTTGCCTCTACGAGCTCTCGATGTCGAATGTGGTGTGTAAAAGACGCCACTCTGTCGTCACTATTTCAGATAGTAACTGGAACTCTAGTAGGCTCCGCCCACCGGAAAGTTGAGCGTTCGAGAACGCCCATTGGTCGGTAGGACGGTATTAATACAGGTCGATTCTATATAGAAATCATTGTATAGAAAGCTACTGTTAGAGCAACATCGAATAATTCTCAGTGAATTCTTTAAATTTATCCGATATATAATACTAATCTACGATTCGACATGTCTGGACGTGGAAAAGGAGGTAAAGTTAAGGGAAAGGCAAAGTCCCGTTCCAGTCGGGCTGGACTCCAATTCCCAGTAGGACGTATTCATCGACTCCTTCGTAAGGGAAATTATGCCGAACGAGTTGGTGCCGGCGCCCCGGTTTACTTAGCCGCAGTAATGGAATATTTGGCAGCTGAAGTCTTGGAATTGGCCGGTAATGCGGCTCGCGATAACAAAAAAACCCGTATCATTCCTAGACATTTACAGCTGGCCATTCGAAACGACGAAGAACTCAATAAATTGTTATCAGGAGTAACCATTGCTCAAGGTGGTGTTTTGCCCAATATTCAGGCGGTTTTGTTACCGAAAAAAACCGAAAAGAAGGCATAAGTACACATTTCCTGAGAGAGGAAAGCGACAAATAAAATATCGGCCCTTATCAGGGCCACAACGATTTTCTCTAATGAATTCGACAATTGCATATATTTTTTTTTATTTTCTTGTCATCGCTTTTCGATACAATTGTTGACGCAGCACGATATGCGATTGTTTCTTTCTTGCTTGCGCATATTTACGTATACATGTATACATGATTAATAATATTATTATTGTTCAACTTCTTATTTTCGTGCCGAAACAAGTGATTTCTATTTGCTGAAATCAAATATCAGAATGTCTGTACGTTTATTCGTGATGAAAATAAAATGTATGCAGTAATATCAGATTTAGGTATACAAATGAATAAACATAACAATATCCATAGAAATATTATACATTCTTGTTCGTGGAATTACAATATAGACAATCATGAGTAAATTGGAATGAATAAATGAAAACAAAAAAAAATTATACCTAATTAAATTATATAGCATAGATGAATGCATACATACATTTCAATATCTGCAGAAATGAATGACGAGTATATAAAAATAGGTTGTTATTATTATTCATAGTAATTTGTGAAATGGGATAGATGAATATTATAAGCATAAAACAATAATATTTGGACAGTGGTTCATTAACCTTCGATCAGTTTATGAATATTCATTTTTTCAATTTTTTCTTTACGTACAAATGGTATCGCGTTTTAAAGCGGCGTTTCAGAAAAGTTTCATATGTAATTTCTATTGGTGAATAATTGAATAGTTTGGGAGCTACCTAGCTAGCTAGCTAGATACCAGTAGCTTCCCTGTCCTATAGATTTAGAAACCGAGTGGTATATAATCTAATTGTACAGATCGTTCTTCTCTTTTCTTCTTCGTATACAGATGTAGTAAGGTTGAAATTAATAATTTCGTTAAGTATACAGGATAAAATGAAGCAATTATTCAGGTAATCAAAAGAATGACAGATAATGCTTAAAATTAGATGGGTATATCGTTCGAATTTAATTTGGTAATTCGTTAATTATTACTCACACCAAAGTAAAGTATATAAATCGAATTCGTTTTGAAAACAAATTGTGGTTCTGAAAAGAACCGTTTTTTTTTTGTAAATTTCTCGTCGGAATATGAATCTAACCGCCGAAACCATATAATGTACGCCCTTGACGTTTGAGAGCGTATACTACGTCCATGGCCGTGACGGTTTTTCTTTTGGCGTGTTCTGTATATGTTACCGCATCTCTGATAACATTTTCGAGAAATACTTTGAGTACTCCACGAGTTTCTTCGTATATCAATCCGGATATACGTTTTACACCTCCACGACGAGCTAATCTTCTGATGGCAGGCTTCGTAATTCCTTGAATATTATCTCGCAACACTTTGCGATGTCTTTTTGCTCCGCCTTTTCCTAATCCCTTTCCTCCTTTTCCTCTACCAGTCATTTTGTGTAATACAAACGGAAGATTATAGAGAAAAAAAGTACGAGCGAAATACGTTATTACTACTTCGAATGCTCGAGAACAACTGAAGGCCGTCGGCGCTGGAAAGCTGGTTTTGTCTTGTTTTTGGGGGGACACGCCCACTTTCTTCGATTCAACCAATGGTAGAAGTTCCCTATCCTTATACCTGAATAAAACTGTTAACGACCGATCGTGAAGGCTCACTAATCAGTATTTGTCGTTCGACTGAGGAACTATTCGTATACGATGGCTCGTACAAAGCAAACAGCTCGCAAATCTACCGGAGGTAAAGCCCCTAGAAAACAGTTGGCTACTAAAGCCGCCCGAAAAAGCGCACCCGCTACTGGAGGAGTTAA
>NW_027412553.1:71066-78566 GCF_025532065.1 Leptinotarsa decemlineata | reverse complement strand
AGTTTACCACCCACTTAGGGCTGCACTCTCAAGCAACCCGACTCTGAGGAGAGATCCTCCCGAAATTGACGGCGGTCGCTACGGGCCTGGCACCCTCTATGGGCTGTGGCCCCGTTCAAGAAGGACTTGGACGCGCCGTACGACTCCGGGATAAACGGATCCTCCCTAACACCACATTTCCCGGCGGTTAACCCGCGGGATTCGGTGCTGGGCTTATCCCTGTTCGCTCGCAGCTACTGAGGGAATCCTAGTTAGTTTCTTTTCCTCCGCTTAGTAATATGCTTAAATTCAGCGGGTAGTCTCACCTGCTCTGAGGTCGATAAAATAATTTTTCAGTTTATTCAACAGCAACGAGTCGACGTACGTAGTCTCGTCCGTCGTTATTTCGAGAGAGAACTACCGAAACGGACAAAAAAGTTCTCGACGTCCTGTAATAATGTGTGTGCGTGTGTACGTACGCTGCTCGACACGATCAGACGTCGTCTTCGATTCATCAAAGATTCTCGGACACGACGATCGTGCGTAACGAGAGCATACACACACACACACTACAAGCGTGAACCTGTATATTGCCGTGGCAGCCGCTTTCCCAACAACGGAGACTCGATACGATTTCGTTGTGTACAAACTACGTAACGTTTCTCTCATCTTGCGATGAGAAAAAACGATTCGTCGCTTTCGCACTTTAAGATGCCGCGTCTTTGTCGTCGTCGCGTCGTCGTCGTCGTCAACGTGTATTTATTTTTGTTACCAAGTGTCATCGCCGCGAAGGCGATAAAATACTTAGATAACGATTATAATAACGAGACGACTCGATAGACGACAAACAACAACAACAACAACACGTCAATCATCCAACACGCTCCGACGTTTTTACAAAATATCAATTTTGAAAAACCGAGCAGTCTTTGAAATTGATACGACCCTCAGCCAGGAGTGGTCCAGGAACAGTATCCGAGGACCGCAATGTGCGTTCGAAATGTCGATGTTCATGTGTCCTGCAGTTCACAAGTTGACGCGCAATTAGCTGCGTTCTTCATCGACCCACGAGCCAAGTGATTCACCGTTCAGGGTAATCTTTTATTTAGACGTACTCAAAAAAAATAATTTCAAGAGTTCGACGTCTCGATTCGGCAAGCGTTGAGATTATACCAATGCAACAACGTACATAAATATATATATACTTGTTAAAAAAAATAAAAAAAGAGAAGCGCTCGACGATTTCGTATTCGTACGGCACCACATATTCAGACGAGGCATCGTGTACCGAAATCGCGCACGACTCAATTTTTATATTCGTCGTGTAGAGGACGCGCGTAGTATTTCATTTACCATGCGTTCTAACTGACACGGCCGGGCGAATATCTTTCACAACCATCGGAAATCTCGTTGTGTAATCCGGTAACGTAAAAATTCGTACGAAACGAAACTTTCACGTTTCGACCGCGATTAAACATAATTTCCTACGGAGCGGTTTTTTAACAGTCACACACTCCTAGGTACCCGGCGAAGGCGGCGTCGTCGGCATCATCGTCATCGACGGCGAAATGTATCGTCGTATATCGCGCGTTCGCGTTCGACAAAAGAGCGTACGCTTCACAACACGATCGACGAACAACATTAGCGCCATAATCGACGACAACGACGCGGCAACACAACAATACGCACAACGTCATATATTATAATTTTCGGTAAAGAAAATTACACGCCTAATTGAAAAACCTCTAAGACGAATTTGTATAGTTCGAGAAGAGGACTACTACTAATCGAAAGGATGATGACGACAGACAACAACGTCGTCGTCGTCGTCAATTTCACCGTCATTCGAAAACGTAGTCCACCGTCGCTCATTTTCTTTTCTATCGAAACGAAAACATAAAGCGACAAATTAGTTCGAATATCGTAGAAGGAAAAAGGAGAGATTTAACTCTTTTCTCGCTTCGCGATATATATATTTGATCAGACATGTCGTATATAGACAATATCACTGTAATGATCCTTCCGCAGGTTCACCTACGGAAACCTTGTTACGACTTTTACTTCCTCTAAATGATCAAGTTTGGTCATCTTTCCGAAACATCGAAGACGCCGAAACGCCATCGCGCTCAGTCCGAAGACCTCACTAAATCATTCAATCGGTAGTAGCGACGGGCGGTGTGTACAAAGGGCAGGGACGTAATCAACGCGAGCTTATGACTCGCGCTTACTGGGAATTCCTCGTTCATGGGGAACAATTGCAAGCCCCAATCCCTAGCACGAAGGAGGTTCAACGGGTTACCCGGGCCGCTCGGCCAGGGAGGACACGCTGATTCCTTCAGTGTAGCGCGCGTGCGGCCCAGAACATCTAAGGGCATCACAGACCTGTTATTGCTCAATCTCGTGCGGCTAGACGCCGCCTGTCCCTCTAAGAAGAATTGTTTATACGCCGACAGTAAAAACCGCGCACGATAAAGGCCGAAGCCCCATCGGCGGGCCTTTAGGATGTCGGAAAACGCCTAGTTAGTAGGCCAGAGTCTCGTTCGTTATCGGAATTAACCAGACAAATCGCTCCACCAACTAAGAACGGCCATGCACCACCACCCACCGAATCAAGAAAGAGCTCTCAATCTGTCAATCCTTCCGGTGTCCGGGCCTGGTGAGGTTTCCCGTGTTGAGTCAAATTAAGCCGCAGGCTCCACTCCTGGTGGTGCCCTTCCGTCAATTCCTTTAAGTTTCAGCTTTGCAACCATACTTCCCCCGGAACCCAAAAGCTTTGGTTTCCCGGAAGCTGCCCGCCGAGTCATCGGAGGAACGTCGGCGGATCGCTAGCTGGCATCGTTTATGGTTAGAACTAGGGCGGTATCTGATCGCCTTCGAACCTCTAACTTTCGTTCTTGATCAATGAAAGCGTTTTTGGCAAATGCTTTCGCTTCTGTCCGTCTTGCGACGATCCAAGAATTTCACCTCTAACGTCGCAATACGAATGCCCCCATCCGTTCCTATTAATCATTACCTCGGGGTTCCGAAAACCAACAAAATAGAACCGAGGTCCTATTCCATTATTCCATGCACACAGTATTCAGGCGAAGTTTTAGCCTGCTTTAAGCACTCTAATTTGTTCAAAGTAAACGTGCCGGCCCACCTCGACACTCAATGAAGAGCACCGCGGCGGGATTGAGTTGGGCCGCCCTTGCGAGCTAAGCCCACCGGCAGGACGTCCCGCGGCACACCAGTTAACACCGCGGACGATGAACCGAAGGCGCGGGACACAGATTCGACTACGAGCTTTTTAACCGCAACAACTTTAATATACGCTATTGGAGCTGGAATTACCGCGGCTGCTGGCACCAGACTTGCCCTCCAATTGATCCTCGTTAAAGGGTTTAGAGTGTACTCATTCCGATTACGGGGCCTCGGATGAGTCCCGTATCGTTATTTTTTCGTCACTACCTCCCCGTGCCGGGAGTGGGTAATTTGCGCGCCTGCTGCCTTCCTTGGATGTGGTAGCCGTTTCTCAGGCTCCCTCTCCGGAATCGAACCCTGATTCCCCGTTACCCGTTACAACCATGGTAGGCGCAGAACCTACCATCGACAGTTGATAAGGCAGACATTTGAAAGATGCGTCGCCGGTGCGAGACCGTGCGATCAGCATAAAGTTATTCAGAGTCACCAAGGTGTACGATGACGAGCGAACCCGCCACCGATTGGTTTTGATCTAATAAAAGCGCTCCTTCCGTCTCCGGTCGGAACTCTGTTTGCATGTATTAGCTCTAGAATTACCACAGTTATCCAAGTAAATGTGGGTACGATCTAAGGAACCATAACTGATTTAATGAGCCTTTCGCGGTTTCACCTTAATTTGGCTTGTACTGAGACATGCATGGCTTAATCTTTGAGACAAGCATATGACTACTGGCAGGATCAACCAGGGAGCTGACGTTCTATCGTAGAACTAGTTCAGTCTCCATAATATTAAAATAATAATAAATACGGAAACAGATCTATATTCTCTTTTCGTGCGTGTTGTGTGTGCGTTATACGAAATATAAATTTTCGAAACGCCACGCTCAACGAAAAAGTTGTTATATATCTCTATGTGTCTCTGCATTATTTCATTCAAATAAAACCGGACCGACAACAAATCGAACTATAACATTGCTCAAGAAGAAATATTACAACACACGCTCGTCGTACTCGACCTGATGATAATGTTACACAAACCACCGGCGTACACGTACGTATGGTAATTTTTCGAAATAAAATATATAATAGACGATATATACGTCGACCGGCACAAAACTTCGAACATTCTCTCGACCCTTCGCTAGATTGAAGCGACTCGGTGTTCTCGAAAGATTCGTTCCGAAATTATATTTATTCTCGCTCGGACAGAGGAGAGCTGTCGCATATTTTGTGTAATAACAAAATTTTTGTTATTTTTTGGTTGATCGCATAGGGACCGCTTACGTAGAAACGCTCGCTAAATCCGCGATCTCGCAGTGTCTGACGGTTTCGGTTGGGTAGAAGCAGAAGATATACTACTACGAACTATCCACACCACCGTGGGCGAAGCCCGCACTCGACACGATATCGAATTAATGTTATTATTCAGCAGAAAAACGAATATCGTGTGATTTGGTTATCGGTGACCACGGTACCGACAGCGCTCGAGCAAGCGTCTGCCGATACTATAGAGGAAGCGTTTTCGATCCGTTTCGAAACGTACCTATCCCCCTATAGCGGCGTTTCGAGCACATCGCCCGTTTTCCGTTAACGCTGACGGGACCCTACGCGACTTTCGGTTTTTTCCACTTTTCGTATAGTCCTAGTCAATATAATTTATATCCGTCGATATGATATTGTATCAGACATGAATACGCATATCGATCGATATATTAAAATATTATAGGATAACGTTCTGACAACAGGACGTCTCGATTACAATGTTTATCGGAAAGTGTAGTGAAAATTTGTGTAAGGCCTATACCGCTTTCTCGCCATTACAACATATAGTTGAGACGGTGAGACGATACTTGAATTAATGGGAGCAAACAGAATTTCGGAAGCGTGATAAAAAATTTTCAAAGAGAAATTTTGGCGAAAATTTCACTATACTTTCCGATATTTTCACCACACTTTCCGTTATTTTCACCACACTTTCCGTTCATGATTATTTTCGCCAAAATTTCCGTCTGAAATTTTTTTCTTCACGCTTCCGAAATTCTGCTCGCTCCCAGAAGGCAGAGGTAAACTTTCATTACACTTTCCGTTATATTTATGTTTTCACTACACTTTCCGTTATCTTTTATATTTTCACTACACTTTCCGTTCGGGTTATTTCGCCAAAATTTCCATTTCAAATTTTTATTTCACGCTTCCGATATTCTGCTTGTTCGCGGAAGGCAGAGGTAAACTTTCATTACACTTTCCGTTATATTTATGTTTTCACTACACTTTCCGATACTTTTATATTTTCACCACACTTTCCGTTCACGATTATTTTCGCCAAAGTTTCCATCTGAAATTTTTTCTTCACGCTTCCGAAATTCTGCTCGCACCCAGAAGGCAGAGGTAAACTTTCATTACACTTTCCGTTATATTTATGTTTTCACTACACTTTCCGATACTTTTATATTTTCACCACACTTTCCGATACTTTTATATTTTCACCACACTTTCCGTTCATGATTTATTTTCGCCAAAATTTCCATCTGAAATGTTTTCTTCACGCTTCCGAAATTCTGCTGCTCCCAGAAGGCAGAGGTAAACTTTCATTACACTTTCCGTTATATTTATGTTTTCACTACACTTTCCGATACTTTTATATTTTCACCACACTTTCCGTTCACGATTATTTTCGCCAAAGTTTCCATCTGAAATATTTTCTTCACGCTTCCGAAATTCTGCTCGCTCCCAGAAGGCAGAGGTAAACTTTCATTACACTTTCCGTTATATTTATGTTTCACTACACTTTCCGATACTTTTATATTTTCACCACACTTTCCGTTCACGATTATTTTCGCCAAAGTTTCCATCTGAAATATTTTCTTCACGCTTCCGAAATTCTGCTCGCTCCCAGAAGGCAGAGGTAAACTTTCATTACACTTTCCGTTATATTTATGTTTTCACTACACTTTCCGTTATCTTTTATATTTTCACTACACTTTCCGTTCGGGTTATTTCGCCCAAAATTTCCAATTCAAATTTTTATTTCACGCTTCCGATATTCTGCTTGCTCGCGGAAGGCAGAAGTAAACGTTTCACTACACTTTCCGGTATATTTATGTTTTCACTACACTTTCCGCTACTTTTAAATTTTCACTACACTTTCCGTTTTCTTTTATATTTTCACTACACTTTCCGTTCGGGTTATTTCGCCAAAATTTCCATTTCAAATTTTTATTTCACGCTTCCGATATTCTGCTTGTTCGCGGAAGGCAGAGGTAAACGTTCACTACACTTTCCGTTATCTTTTATATTTTCACTACACTTTCCGTTATCTTTTATATTTTCACTACACTTTCCGTTCGGGTTATTTCGCCAAAATTTCCAATTCAAATTTTTATTTCACGCTTCCGATATTCTGCTTGCTACCGGAGCAGAGGTCGATTAAGTTTGACGATAGTCGTGTCACTAAGTGTTCTGGCGATGTTCTAAATTTACTGTAGTCTCTGGAGATACCCTACATTTTGTTTTATAAAAGAGAAGACATTAGTAGATCAAGATGTTCACATGATGTGGTGCTTGCTGCTGCTGCAGGTTTTTCCGGTTTTCCTGCAGCTGAAAAAGCAAATGCGCCACTGGAATCATCAATGAAGTCGCCCCTCCGGAGCGTCAATTAAATTTTGTTGTTTCATAATTTCATGATTTGTATTACTTTCTTGACCTGAGACTTACTTCAAAAATATAAAAAATACACACGAATTCATTTCATAAGCTTTTGTGGTTCTGAAAAGAACCTTTTTTTTATGGAAACGGTAAGGACAATACAGGGGGAGGCATTAAATTCAACCGCCAAATCCGTACAAGGTTCGACCTTGCCTTTTCAGGGCGTATACAACATCCATGGCTGTGACGGTTTTGCGTTTCGCATGTTCGGTATATGTTACGGCATCTCTGATAACATTTTCGAGAAATACTTTGAGTACTCCACGAGTTTCTTCGTATATCAAACCCGAAATACGTTTAACACCACCTCGACGGGCTAATCTTCTAATGGCAGGTTTCGTTATTCCTTGGATATTATCACGCAATACTTTACGATGACGTTTCGCTCCTCCTTTTCCTAAACCTTTACCTCCCTTGCCACGACCAGTCATTTCGAATGTTAAGAATAAATTATATACTGCACGATACGAATGAAATACTGTTAGTGACTAACGACAGACTTCGACTAAAGTTCTACACCGAACTCGGTCGGGTTTTGTTAAATTTCATGACTCCGCCCACAACTAAATCGCCAATGGCGTCTCGTCTAGATGGTATATAATAGTTGGCGTGTATAAGCCGACTCAGTTCATA
>NW_027412553.1:60622-70966 GCF_025532065.1 Leptinotarsa decemlineata | reverse complement strand
CGCATATTTTTGTGTAATAACAAAATTTTTGTTATTTTTTGGTTGATCGCATAGGGACCGCTTACGTAGAAACGCTCGCTAAATCCGCGATCTCGCAGTGTCTGACGGTTTCGGTGGGTAGAAGCAGAAGATATACTACTACTACGAAACTATCCACACCACCGTGGGCGAGCCCGCACTCGACACGATATCGAATTAATGTTATTATTCAGCAGAAAAAACGAATATCGTGTGATTTGGTATCGGTGACCACGGTACCGACAGCGCTCGAGCAAGCGACTTGCCGTTAACTATAGAGGAAGCGTTTTCGATCCGTTTCGAAACGTACCTATCCCCCTATAGCGGCGTTTCGAGCACATCGCCCGTTTTCCGTTAACGCTGACGGGACCCTACGCGACTTTCGGTTTTTTCCACTTTTCGTATAGTCCTAGTCAATATAATTTAATATCCGTCGATATGATATTGTATCAGACATGAATACGCATATCGATCGATATATTAAAATATTATAGGATAACGTTCTGACAACAGGACGTCTCGATTACAATGTTTATCGGAAAGTGTAGTGAAAATTTGTGTAAGGCCCTATACCGCTTTCTCGCCATTACAACATATGAGTTGAGACGGTGAGACGATACTTGAATTAATGGGAGCAAACAGAATTTCGGAAGCGTGATAAAAAATTTTCAAAAGAAAAATTTTTGGCGAAAATTTCACTATAACTTTCCGATATTTTCACCCACACTTTCCGTTATTTTCACCACACACTTTCCGTTCATGATTATTTTCGCCAAAATTTCCGTCTGAAATTTTTTTCTTCACGCTTCCGAAATTCTGCTCGCTCCCAGAAGGCAGAGGTAAACTTTCATTACACTTTCCGTTATATTTATGTTTTCACTACACTTTCCGTTATCTTTTATATTTTCACTACACTTTCCGTTCGGGTTATTTCGCCAAATTTCCATTTGCAAATTTTTATTTCACGCTTCCGATATTTGGCTTGTTCGCGAAGGCAGAGGTAAACTTTCATTACACTTTCCGTTATATTTTATGTTTTCACTACACTTTCCGATACTTTTATATTTTCACCACACTTTCCGTTCACGATTATTTTCGCCAAAGTTTCCATCTGAAATTTTTTCTTCACGCTTCCGAAATCTGCTCGCACCCAGAAGGCAGAGGTTAACTTTCATTACACTTTCCGTTATATTTATGTTTTCACTACACTTTCCGATACTTTTATATTTTCACCACACTTTCCGATACTTTTATATTTTCACCACACTTTCCGTTCATGATTTATTTTCGCCAAAATTTCCATCTGAAATGTTTTCTTCACGCTTCCGAAATTCTGCTGCTCCCAGAAGGCAGAGGTAAACTTTCATTACACTTTCCGTTATATTTATGTTTTCACTACACTTTCCGATACTTTTATATTTTCACCACACTTCCGTTCACGATTATTTTCGCCAAAGTTTCCATCTGAAATATTTTCTTCACGCTTCCGGAAATTCTGCTCGCTCCCAGAAGGCAGAGGTAAACTTTCATTACACTTTCCGTTATATTTATGTTTCACTACACTTTCCGATACTTTTATATTTTCACCACACTTTCCGTTCACGATTATTTTCGCCAAAGTTTCCATCTGAAATATTTCTTCACGCTTCCGAAATTCTGCTCGCTCCCAGAAGGCAGAGGTAACTTTCATTACACTTTCCGTTATATTTATGTTTTCACTACACTTTCCGTTATCTTTTATATTTTCACTACACTTTCCGTTCGGGTTATTTCGCCAAAATTCCAATTCAAATTTATTTCACGCTTCCGATATTCTGCTTGCTCGCGGAAGGCAGAAGTAAACGTTCACTACACTTTCCGGTATATTTATGTTTTCACTACACTTTCCGCTACTTTTAAATTTTCACTACACTTTCCGTTTTCTTTTATATTTTCACTACACTTTCCGTTCGGGTTATTTCGCCAAAATTTCCATTTCAAATTTTTATTTCACGCTTCCGATATTCTGCTTGTTCGCGGAAGGCAGAGGTAACGTTCACTACACTTTCCGTTATCTTTTATATTTTCACTACACTTTCCGTTATCTTTTATATTTTCACTACACTTTCCGTTCGGGTTATTTCGCCAAAATTTCCAATTCAAATTTTTTATTTCACGCTTCCGATATTCTGCTTGCTACCGGAGGGCAGAGGTCGATTAAGTTTGACGATAGTCGTGTCACTAAGTGTTCTGGCGATGTTCTAAATTTACTGTAGTCTCTGGAGATACCCTACATTTTGTTTTATAAAAGAGAAGACATTAGTAGATCAAGATGTTCACATGATGTGGTGCTTGCTGCTGCTGCAGGTTTTTCCGGGTTTTCCTGCAGCTGAAAAAAGCAAATGCGCCACTGGAATCATCAATGAAGTCGCCCCTCCGGAGCGTCAATTAAATTTTGTTGTTTCATAATTTCATGATTTGTATTACTTTCTTGACCTGAGACTTACTTCAAAAATATAAAAAAACACACGAATTCATTTCATAAGCTTTTGTGGTTCTGAAAAGAACCTTTTTTTTATGGAAACGGTAAGGACAATACAGGGGGAGGCATTAAATTCAACCGCCAAATCCGTACAAGGTTCGACCTTGCCTTTTCAGGGCGTATACAACATCCATGGCTGTGACGGTTTTGCGTTTCGCATGTTCGGTATATGTTACGGCATCTCTGATAACATTTTCGAGAATATACTTTGAGTACTCCACGAGTTTCTTCGTATATCAAACCCGAAATACGTTTAACACCACCTCGACGGGCTAATCTTCTAATGGCAGGTTTCGTTATTCCTTGGATATTATCACGCAATACTTTACGATGACGTTTCGCTCCTCCTTTTCCTAAACTTTACCTCCCTTGCCACGACCAGTCATTTCGAATGTTAAGAATAAATTATATACTGCACGATACGAATGAAATACTGTTAGTGATACTAACGACAGACTTCGACTAAAGTTCTACACCGAACTCGGTCGGGTTTTGTTAAATTTCATGACTCCGCCCACAACTGGAAATCGGACCAATGGCGTCTCGTCTAGATGGTATATAATAGTTGGCGTGTATAAGCCGACTCAGTTCATATGTTGTCCGTCTATCGTTCGGTATACATTTCGTTCGTTACAATTCGCAATAGGTTTTGAAAATGGCTCGTACCAAGCAGACCGCTCGTAAATCGACTGGAGGTAAAGCTCCGAGAAAACAATTAGCTACTAAAGCAGCTCGCAAAAGTGCACCGGCTACGGGAGGTGTTAAAAAACCTCATCGTTACAGACCCGGTACTGTTGCTCTCCGAGAAATTCGACGTTATCAGAAGAGTACTGAATTGTTGATTAGGAAATTACCCTTTCAACGTTTAGTTCGAGAAATCGCTCAAGATTTCAAAACCGATTTACGATTCCAAAGTTCAGCCGTCATGGCTTTGCAAGAAGCTAGCGAGGCGTATTTGGTAGGACTCTTCGAAGATACGAATTTGTGCGCCATTCACGCCAAGCGCGTTACCATTATGCCCAAAGACATTCAGTTAGCAAGGAGAATACGCGGAGAACGAGCTTAATTTCATATATATATATCCCAATATATATTGAAAATATATACAAAAAAAAGGTTCTTTTCAGAACCACAAAATGCAATTGATGAAAGAATTCGTTTATCGATAGATATGAATGAATGAATGAATGAATGTATGATATTTTCAATAACTCGCATCACGTAAATATTAAATCACGGGTGTTTGCAGAACATGTTCAGTATGATCCAAATATGGATTATAATACTGAAATTTTTACTTTCCGAAACGAATCTTTCGAAAAGATCATTTTTAGAAACGGCTGAGATAAATAACGAAAAACAAGCGATCACTGAATGAAAGATCGCTCATAACATCACCATCTTTTCGTAAATTTCCTCTGATTCATATTTTTGAATACCTGGCATAAATCTCGAGTGACTTTTTGTAATATACCCTATACCAAAAATGAATCGTTCTCGAGATATTCGATCGTTTATACAGAAAAAGTAGGTATTATTCGGTTCTCGAGCCATTTCCCTATAAAATTGAAAACAAGTCTCATAGAATACATAAGCTATTATTGATTCATCAAAATATTACATTCCGTCGTCTTGTAGGAGGAGTAACATTTCCAAAATGATGAACGAGGTATTAGGAGTCGATGAGTAATTCTGAAGATATAAAAATCAGTGATTTCTCAAATGGAACACCCTTAGTTTGGAAATCTCGAAATGATTTTGACTCATTTTCCTGAAACGATCCCAATATCAGAAAATAAGTCAACTGTTCACAAGACATATTTCAATGAAATAGAAAGACAGAGCAATATTTTTTAATTTTTACTCTTTTACGAAATTATTCGATTCATATCAATTCGATAGTCGGCGGCGGCGGCGGAAGAAATATTATTTATCTATTTTTTTTTTCTGTTTATAGGGATAGGCTAGGTAGGTAGTTCTGACTATTTATTTATATATTTGTTGGACAGTTGAATTATATACGAATTCTTGTAAAAAAAATTGTGGCCCTGAAAAGGGCCATTTGTTTTCTTAGACTTCGTCGCCGGAGAGAGAAGTCAACTGATAGAAGAATTTACTTCTTCTTTTTTGGAGAGGCAGCTTTTTTGGCTTTCGGAGAAGATGCCGATGCAGGGGTCGCTTTCGCGGTTTTCGGTTTGGGTGCTTTCGGCTTTTTTGTTGGTCCTTTGTTAGTTTTCTTTGCTTTCGAAGGAGACTTGGTTTTACTAGCAGAAGTCGCGGACGAAACCTTAGAAGCGACGGTCTTTTTATCCTCGGCAGTTACCTTTTTAGGCTTGGCTGCGGCAGCCGCTTTCTTTTCCGGAGAGGCTTTCTTACCTTTCGGTGATGCAGCAGCCTTCTTGCCGGTTTTAGCTTTTCACCAGCTACGCGTTTAACGGGAGTTTTTTTGGCCTTCGCACCGCCGTACCGGACGTTTTCTTTTCGGTAGCCGACGGTTTTGCCGAACCAGAAGATGCCGATGCCAATTTGAACGACCCCGATGCACCTTTTCCTTAGTTTGTACTAATGATCCGGAAGCAACCGCAGATTTAAGATATTTCTTGATGAAAGGTGCCACTTTTTCTCTGCGTCAGCCTTATAATTCGCCGCAATATATTTTTTTATGGCTTGTAAAGAGGAACCACCCCGTTCCTTCAATCCTTTAATAGCGTTATTAACCATTTCCGACGTAGGTGGGTGAGAAGGTTTACTTCTTGGATTTTTAACTTTCTTTTCTTTCTTCGCAGTAGACTGTGCCTGCGGCGACGAAGATGAATTAGCCGAAGCCGAAGAATTCTGATTTTCTATGTCTGCCATAGTAAAAAAAAAACAACTGACAATATATTCTCGGAAGATAGATGCTACACTCGTTAGGCGTCTAGAGAGAATGATGTAGTCCTCTGGTGTTCCGTTTGTTTAAATATTCTGGGTCGAAGCACAGGCGGACGGGAGACTGAACGCTCGACATTCTCGTTAGACACGATATTGACGGCTTCCATTCTGCTGTCGAAATGTTCGCATCAACTTCTTTACGAAATCAATGCCGGTTTCCTATTTAGACTTCGACTAGCACAATAACGTGGATAGATTCTACGTATTCCGAAAATATTTTCTGATAAGAAAAAGCTAATATTAAACCTCGACAACTCACAGTAAATTACAATGAAATATGAAGTATTGATGATTTTGACGTAACTCCAGACAATTCCTTTCCGAAAATACTCGTAATCGATGATCTGGAAGGAACCTTCGAATAAATATCATAGGCGCGACTGTCTATAGAAACATGATACATTAGCCGATAATACTCGATAAATACACGAGTGAATAGGGGCATCGAAGAGACCTCGTGTCTACCTTCATACACGACTATAACCAAGAACCGACGCTTCTAATAGCATCAACATTTTCAAAAATTATCCCTATAAAAAGTGTTCGATGAAAACGGCATTCGAATAATAACGAACGTTATTAATGTTATATTCGATAAGATATAATCATCGTAATATACTTTCAATAAAAAGGTCGATACTACAACACGAACGAACGAACGAACGAACGACGATACTGTGAGCTCTATCTATAACGGAGTAATACACACCCACCCCCACCCGAAATAATAAATCGTCAATGTTATAGTCGAAATCAGAAATGCTAATCATAAACGTTTTTAGACAACATATTAGCACGTAAATAAAAAACACGTTAAAAAATAACATAAGTAATAGAGTACATGACTAGTATAACAGTAACGAACGTTAACTTTTTAGGTTGATAGGTAGGTAAGCACCATCTAAATATAGGTGGCAAAATTATTTATTATCATCGCGCGTTTCACGAAAGGAGGTAACAATGTACTGATAACAAGGCAACCCAACCGAGTGAGACCTAGCGCCTAGCAAAAATAATTATCATTCACGTCGAAACGATATTGTAAGAATTCTTTCATAAATATTTTGTGGTTCTGAAAAGAACCGTTTTTTTTTTTAAGAATGTATATCGTAGACCGGAATAAGTAAATTATTTCGAACTGGTATATTTCGTAACTGCTTTGGTGCCTTCGCTGACGGCGTGCTTCGCCAATTCACCAGGAAGTAACAGACGTACTGCAGTCTGAATTTCTCTGCTCGTAATAGTCGATCGCTTGTTATAATGAGCAAGACGGGAGGCTTCCGCTGCGATACGCTCAAATATATCATTTACGAAACTGTTCATGATGCTCATCGCTTTTACTGGATATTCCGGTATCGGGATGGACTTGTTTCAATACTTTGTAGATATAAATTGCGTAACTTTCCTTCCTCCTCCTCTTCTTTTTCTTATCGGTCTTCGATATATTCTTTTGCCTTTCCGGCCTTCTTCGCAGCCTTTCCACTAGCTTTGGGTGGCATTCTGAAAATTTAATTTCGTCAATATCAAACAAACAAGTACTATCGTGCAGGTTTGCTTTCGACTCAATGTAAAAGACGCTTGACGATCATGACGATCATCTCATTTCATTCAGGATTTGGAGACCAGCTCCCCTACCCTTTCGGCTGATCATTGGCCTTGAGATGGGCCAATGGGTACATGACTGATGGATGACGGCATGAAGTCCTTAGACATCAGTGCCGCCCTTCACGGGATACCCCTACCTGGCTGGGGTGGGATGGATGAAAAAGTTATTCATCCTTTAACGGGGGACATGAGGGCCTCATTCGACAGAGTGTCGGGGCTTCTATATCGGGAGGGGTCGTCTACAGCATAATCTGTGGCTTCCCTAACTAACGGGTTTTCGTGAGTTTCCGTTTTTTCGAAAACTCTCTCATTCCTCGACTGAATGGACTGCCGAATGGAAGGCAGCTGCAAATCTCTGCGGATGGCTTCATTCCGCACGAACCAAGGAGCATTCACAATCATCCTAATTAGCTTATTTGTAACCTTTCCAAAATGGAAATGTTGGACGGAGCCGCTTGTCCCCAGACGCCTGAAGCGTACATGATGACAGGCTTGAACATCGAGTTGTAGATCATAATTTTGTTTTTAAGACTCATCTTGGATTTTCTGTTGATCAGAGGGTACAGACCGGCGATCCGACCCTCGATCTTGGACTTAACGTACATGATGTGCGGGTTCCAAGTGAGCCTACGGTCTATTAAAAGGCCGAGTACTTTACCCGCGCTTGCCAGTCAATCTCCCTTCCAGAGACTCTCACTTTTCTGGCCGGAGAAGATAGTAATCTCCCCATGGTTATCGCCTGAGTCTTTTCCGGGTTTAACTCGGAATTCCATTCGAGGTACCAGCGCTCGAGGTCGTCCAATGCACGTTGCATTAGACGACGCCGAGCTCACGCCCCATGGAAGACGAGAGTAGAGCCGTGTCATCGGCGTACAGGGATATCTTCACTCTATCGGACCTGGGCAGGTCGCTTGTATAGAGTGAGTACAACGTCGGAGAGAGCACGGCCCCCTGTGGCACTCCAGCGAGGATCTCTCTGTTGTCAGACAGAGAGCCCTCTACTCTAACCTGAAAGGTTCTGCCTCTCAGGAAAGATCCGATCCACCGGACCAGGCCCCGAGGTAGGTCGAGCGCGTTTAGCTTATGTATAAGGCCTTCGTGCCATACTCGGTCGAAGGCCTTTGAATATCTAAAAGTACTATATGTACTTTTTTGTTGATATTCAGCTCGCTGATGGTGTTCTCGACCAACCTTAGAGCCTGTAGTTCAGTGGAGTGATCTCTCCTGAAGCCGAATTGTTCATTAGGCAGAACATTTCGGTCCTCAACTTCTTCGTTGAGTCTTTGCAGTACGACTCTTTCAGCCAGCTTAGCCGCCGACGAGAGTAGACTGATCGGGCGATAGTTCTGCGGGAACAGCTGGTTCTGACCCTGTTTCGGGAGCATGACGACGATCGCATGCTTCCACCTTCTAGGGAATGTCTGAGGGCCAACGAACTGTTGATGAGACTCAGCAAGAAATTCAACGCTGTTTCCGAGTCTCTTCAACAACTTGTTAGTTATTGAATCGGCTCCCGGAGCCTTCTTTGCTTTCGCAGCCTTGATGAACCCTTCAGCTCCTCCATAGAAGCTGGACGGATGTCGTCGTCGTCATCCTCTCTGAGAAGTCGGTGAACCCGGTCTTCCAGCAGCATTCGCGGTCGATGTCGTCGTCGTCGTCAACGTTAAGTTTGAAACTGACGTTCCATCGTGTCTGCAAAGGCTAACGCCTTGTCGGCGGGGAGTAGCACACTCCGCGCTCTCCGTGAATGGGTGAGAGAGCAGTCTTCTTCCCCCTGAGCCTACGATTGACTCGCCAATCTCGTCACTCCCAGTTCGAAGGATTCCAAGAGCTCTCCCACCTTTCGTTTCGGTGTTCATTGATGGCCTGTTTGACACGATTGGCCATCCGTTCGCCGCTGTTTTGTCCCCTTGGAAAAGGTTCGCTGGTAGAGCCTTCTCAGGCGGTTCTCTCTCGTAACAAGGCTTTGATACGAGGGGGAAACTCGTTGTAGCTCTTCACGGACACTCCTCCCTGGAGGTGGCCGCTCGAAACGCATCATTCACGGAAAGCTCGAAACGCTCAACTGCCGCGTCGAGTTCGTCGGGAGAGTCGAGTACCTCAGGAGGGGCGCGCATCTCTTCGAGCTGGGCTGTGAAGACATCCCAGTCCGTCTTAGATCTCACGCGATATTCAGGGGCTGAAGATCATCGCCCAGTACCAGGATTACTGGATTATGATCAGAATCCAGTTCCGACAGAACGTAAATTTCACTGGTCAGAGTGACGTTTCTGAGAAGCGCGATGTCTAGTACGTCAGGCCTAGTCTGCCCGCGATAGTACGTAGCTCATCTGGTCCCAGCACGAGAATATTCATGTCTGTCACATGCGCATGGAGCGCTTGGTGGCCGTTTCGATTTGTGGCTCTGCTCCAAGGTCTGTGCTTGGCATTGAAGTCGCCAGCAGCAATTGTCGGATGTGTTTGTAAAAGACGCCACTCTGTCGTCACTATTTCAGATAGTAACTGGAACTCTAGTAGGCTCCGCCCACCGGAAAGTTGAGCGTTCGAGAACGCCCATTGGTCGGTAGGACGGTATTAATACAGGTCGATTCTATATAGAAATCATTGTATAGAAAGCTACTGTTAGAGCAACATCGAATAATTCTCAGTGAATTCTTTAAATTTATCCGATATATAATACTAATCTACGATTCGACATGTCTGGACGTGGAAAAGGAGGTAAAGTTAAGGGAAAGGCAAAGTCCCGTTCCAGTCGGGCTGGACTCCAATTCCCAGTAGGACGTATTCATCGACTCCTTCGTAAGGGAAATTATGCCGAACGAGTTGGTGCCGGCGCCCCGGTTTACTTAGCCGCAGTAATGGAATATTTGGCAGCTGAAGTCTTGGAATTGGCCGGTAATGCGGCTCGCGATAACAAAAAAAACCCGTATCATTCCTAGACATTTACAGCTGGCCATTCGAAACGACGAAGAACTCAATAAAATGTTATCAGGAGTAACCATTGCTCAAGGTGGTGTTTTGCCCAATATTCAGGCGGTTTTGTTACCGAAAAAAACCGAAAAGAAGGCATAAGTACACATTTCCTGAGAGAGGAAAGCGACAAATAAAATATCGGCCCTTATCAGGGCCACAACGATTTTCTCTAATGAATTCGACAATTGCATATATTTTTTTATTTTCTTGTCATCGCTTTTCGATACAATTGTTGACGCAGCACGATATGCGATTGTTTCTTTCTCTGCTTGCGCATATTTACGTATACATGTATA
>NW_027412553.1:43122-48122 GCF_025532065.1 Leptinotarsa decemlineata | reverse complement strand
TCCCAGAAGGCAGAGGTAAACTTTCATTACACTTTCCGTTATATTTATGTTTCACTACACTTTCCGATACTTTTATATTTTCACCACACTTTCCGTTCACGATTATTTTCGCCAAAGTTTCCATCTGAAATATTTTCTTCACGCTTTCGAAATTCTGCTCGCTCCCAGAAGGCAGAGGTAAACTTTCATTACACTTTCCGTTATATTTATGTTTTCACTACACTTTCCGTTATCTTTTATATTTTCACTACACTTTCCGTTCGGGTTATTTCGCCAAAATTTCCAATTCAAATTTTTATTTCACGCTTCCGATATTCTGCTTGCTCGCGGAAGGCAGAAGTAAACGTTCACTACACTTTCCGTATATTTATGTTTTCACTACACTTTCCGCTACTTTTAAATTTTCACTACACTTTCCGTTTTCTTTTATATTTTCACTACACTTTCCGTTCGGTTTATTTCGCCAAAATTTCCATTTCAAATTTTTATTTCACGCTTCCGATATTCTGCTTGTTCGCGGAAGGCAGAGGTAAACGTTCACTACACTTTCCGTTATCTTTTATATTTTCACTACACTTTCCGTTATCTTTTATATATTTCACTACACTTTCCGTTCGGGTTATTTCGCCAAAATTTCCAATTCAAATTTTTATTTCACGCTTCCGATATTCTGCTTGCTACCGGAGGGCAGAGGTCGATTAAGTTTGACGATAGTCGTGTCACTAAGTGTTCTGGCGATGTTCTAAATTTACTGTAGTCTCTGGAGATACCCTACATTTTGTTTTATAAAAGAGAAGACATTAGTAGATCAAGATGTTCACATGATGTGGTGCTTGCTGCTGCTGCAGGTTTTTCCGGGTTTTCCTGCAGCTGAAAAAGCAAATGCGCCACTGGAATCATCAATGAAGTCGCCCCTCCGGAGCGTCAATTAAATTTTGTTGTTTTCATAATTTCATGATTTGTATTACTTTCTTGACCTGAGACTTACTTCAAAAATATAAAAAATACACACGAATTCATTTCATAAGCTTTTGTGGTTCTGAAAAGAACCTTTTTTTTTTTATGGAAACGGTAAGGACAATACAGGGGGAGGCATTAAATTCAACCGCCAAATCCGTACAAGGTTCGACCTTGCCTTTTCAGGGCGTATACAACATCCATGGCTGTGACGGTTTTGCGTTTCGCATGTTCGGTATATGTTACGGCATCTCTGATAACATTTTCGAGAAATACTTTGAGTACTCCACGAGTTTTCTTCGTATATCAAACCCGAAATACGTTTAACACCACCTCGACGGGCTAATCTTCTAATGGCAGGTTTCGTTATTCCTTGGATATTATCACGCAATACTTTACGATGACGTTTCGCTCCTCCTTTTCCTAAACCTTTACCTCCCTTGCCACGACCAGTCATTTCGAATGTTAAGAATAAATTATATACTGCACGATACGAATGAAATACTGTTAGTGATACTAACGACAGACTTCGACTAAAGTTCTACACCGAACTCGGTCGGGTTTTGTTAAATTTCATGACTCCGCCCACAACTGGAAATCGGACCAATGGCGTCTCGTCTAGATGGTATATAATAGTTGGCGTGTATAAGCCGACTCAGTCACACACATTCGATTGCTGAACTTTGTGAAGAGCAGACGTGTCATAGCGACCTAGTGTGTTTTACGCAAATTTTCGTAGTGAATGTTACAGCCGTATAGCGGTGTGTGTTTCCTGCTTCCGATAGCGCGTTCGTTGTGTTTTGTGTGCAGACGACTACACTTCTGGTGAGTACGTTTGAATATATTATTTTCGTTGCGTTCGTGGTGCTCATACTTGTTTCTGGGCTCCAAAAATCAAATTCTTGTCTCACGGCAGTATGGAGGAACTGCTTTGCAGCCTGGCTGGGAAAGAGAAGGGCGAGATCATTGGCTTTATAAGTCAACTGATCTCAGCTCTCGGTCTGACCCAGTCGGACTTGCTTGGGCAAAGCATTGCCAAGCCCTGAGAACGGCCGCCACGTGTTGGCGGACCCGCGAAAGGGAGTGGCTAATGCTCCGCCTGACCGTGAATATCACTCCGAACAAGAATTCAGCGATGCCGAAATGGATAACGTTAGCGTACTTTCCTTCGCTTCCTCCTCCAAGAAAAGAAGACTCATGATGGATTCCCACCACTGCCTGATGTCTCGAGACGTCGTATTGACGAGTGGACAAAGACAGTGGTAAAAGAACAACAACCAAAGCCAGCTAAAAAGAATGCTGAAGAAGCTTAAAAAGAAAGCGGCTTTGGACAACGTCAGAGAGAGAGGCTCGGAAATATTACTCAGAATCCGAGACCTCTTCTCATCAATAGCCGAAAAATCAGGCTAGTGAGGTGGCCACTTCTAGTAAGCCAAATACTGACGTGGAAATGGACACAAATGCTAAAACCCCAACTGACAGTGCATCTGAAAAGTCAGAGAACACTGTCAAATCACTTCATGACGAGGAGACCACCCCCCCTACCCCTCTGAAGCAAGACATCCCGTCTTCGGCTTCTAAGGCTAAAATTCCACCTATTGTTGTCCGACAGAAGGACAAATGGGTACCGCTGTTGAAACTGACGACTAGAGAGAACATCAAGTTCTCGAAAGCCGTCAATTTACATGACGGGATAAAAGTTCAGCCGGAGTCTCCTGACGACTATCGGCGGCTGGCAAGGCTTTTGGTGAGGGAAAAAAATCCCTCACCATACTTACTCGCTCCCCGAAGAGCGGCAACTACGTGCCGTCATCAGGGGAGTGCCAGAGCACCTGGCAACTTCCGATGTGCGTGAGGAGCTTGAATCAAAAGGCTTTGACCTCACCAGCGTCACGCGCATGAAGCGCGCTGGCAAACCTATGCCTCTGGTCCTCGTCTTGCTAGACAGGGTCAGAAAGCATATTTTTGAGGTCAAAGACCTCTTGTGCGTGAAGGTTCAGGTCGAACCCCAACACGCGAAAACTTCGGTGGGTCAATGCCACCGTTGTCAACGCTTTGGACACTGCCAACGCAACTGCTTGGCAGTGCCCATCTGCGTTAAATGCCTGGCAGGCACTTAACCAGTGCCTGCAAAAAGACCAAGGCTGACCCCCCGAAGTGCAATAATTGCAAGGGGGCTCACACAGCCAATTACCGTGGCTGCCCCGCGTACCCAAAGGTACAAAAGAAGGGGCAGACCACAACAAGGAAACCAGCCTCCTCAGGGAGACCTGCGGGGTCTGGACGCGTCCAGGAGGGGTCAGCTTTGCAAAAGCTGCATCTAAGGGCGCAAGTACTGCAAGTACTTCTGCAGCAGCCCACCTCCCCTCGACCTGAACCCTCACCTCAGACTCAGGGGGTTTCAGACATCTGTGCCGCACTGGACCAGATGAAAAAAGTTATTCGTCAAATTCCCCGTGTTACAGACAATGTTCACGGTGAATACAAGCGTGATGACCGGAACTGCCAATGTCTAGACAACCAACGTTGCCTAGATCTCTGAAGATAGTTTTTGGAATGCCATGGCATTCGAACAAAGAAGCTGGACTTCGAAAACTTCCTCATGAAAACAACATAGATGTGGCTCTAGTCCAAGAGACACATCTAAGGAACGAATCCATGTCATTCCAAATTACAGATTCTTTCACAGAGAACGTGTTGGACGTGCTGGAGGGGGAGTCGGCATTTTTGCCAAGCGATCCCTGCAGTGTGTCCAATACGGCATTGACAGTGCTCGGTTGCACGGTACTGAGGCCGTGGGGGTCGAAATTCAACTGAGAAGGGGTTGTCACAGAATAATCTCGGTTTACAACCCTCCGAACATTCGTCTACTCCAGAATCTCTGGATGAACTGCTGATGGGAAGCAACATTCCGACAATTGCTGCTGGCGACTTCAATGCCAAGCACAGACTTGGAGCAGAGCCACAAATCGAAACGGCCAAGCGCTCCATGCGCATGTTGACAGACATGAATATCTCGTGCTGGGACCAGATGAGCCTACGTACTATCGCGGGCAGACTAGGCCTGACGTACTAGACATCGCGCTTCTCAGAAACGTCACTCTGACCAGTGAAATTTACGTTCTGTCGGAACTGGATTTCTGATCATAATCCAGTAATCTGGTACTGGCGATGATCTTCCTCCCCCTGAGTATCGCGTGAGATCTAAGACGGACTGGGATGTCTTCACAGCCCAGCTCGAAGAGATGCGCGCCCCTCCCTGAGGTACTCGACTCTCCCGACGAACTCGACGCGGCAGTTGAGCGTTTCGAGCTTTCCGTGAATGATGCGTTTCGAGCGGCCACCTCCAGGGAGGAGTGTCCGCTGAAGAGCTACAACGAGTTTCCCCCTCGTATCAAAGCCTTGATACGAGAGAGAAACCGCCTGAGAAGGCTAACCAGCGAACCCTTTTCCCAGGGGACAAAACAGCGGCGAACAGGATGGCCAATCGTGTCAAACAGGCCATCAATGAACACCGAAACGAAAGGTGGGAAGAGCTCTTGGAATCCTTCGAACCTGGGAGTGACGAGCTTTGGCGAGTCACTCGTAGGCTCAGGGGGAAGAAGACTGCTCTCTCACCCATTCACGGAGAGCGCGGAGTGTGCTACTCCCCCGCCGACAAAGGCGTTAGCCTTTGCAGACACGATGGAAACGTCAGTTTCAACTTAACGTTGACGACGACGACGACATCGACCGCGATATGCTGCTGGAAGACCGGGTTCACCGACTTCTCAGGGAGGATGACGACGACGACATCCGTCCAGCTTCTATGGAGGAGCTGAAGGGTCTCATCAAGGCTGCGAAAGCAAAGAAGGCTCCGGGAGCCGATTCAATAACTAACAAGTTGTTGAAGAGACTCCCGGAAAACAGCGTTGAATTCTTGCTGAGTCTTATCAACAGTTCGTTGGCCCTCAGACACTTCCCTAGAAGGTGGAAGCATGCGATCGTCGTCATGCTCCCGAAACAGGGTCAGAACCAGCTGTTCCCGCAGAACTATCGCCCGA